>NC_083347.1:69517448-69716201 GCF_019175385.1 Lycium barbarum | reverse complement strand
TCGAACAGAAATCCGTGTATCTCCAGAATCGGCCAGACGAACCCCGAGACTAGCCAACTGCTGAATATCACGGGCTATCTCTCTCCTGTCTGGCTGTAATCGGCCAAACTGCCCATAGACTTCCGACTGAGCGCATCGCAACAACATTAGCCTTACCCGGATGATACAGAATATCACGTCATAATCTTTCAGAAGCTCCAGCCACCTCCGCTGCCGCAAATTAAGCTCTCTCTGTCTGAAAATATACTGAAGACTCTTATGATCAGTATAGATATCCACATGAACGCCATATAAATAGTGTCTCCATATCTTCAGAGCATGAATCACCGCTGCGACCTCCAGATCGTGGGTAGGATAATTCTTCTCATGCTTTTTGAGCTGCCGGAAGCATACGCTATAACTCTGCCGTGCTGCATCAATACACAGCCTAACCCCATGCCAGAAGCGTCACAATAAATAACATACCCGTCCGGTCCCTCTGGAAGAGTCAGAACTGGGGCTGTAGTCAGCTTCTCCTTCAGCAACTGGAAGCTCCGTTCACAAGCGTCAGACAACTGGAACTTAGCTCCCTTCTGAGTCAGCCTTGTCAAAGGCGCTGAAATCGAAGCAAACTTCTCCACAAACCTCCTGTAATAACCTGCTAACCCCAGGAAACTACGTACCTCTGTGGGCGTCGTAGGTCTGGGCCAATTCTTCACGGCCTCAATCTTCTGTGTGTCCACCCGGACACCATCAGCTGCAATAATATGCCCCAAGAAGGCCACTGAAGACAGCCAGAATTCGCACTTAGAAAATTTCGCATATAACTTCTGATGCCGGAGTACCCCTAATACCGATCTCAGATGATCTGCGTGCTCCGCCTCAGACCGAGAATAAACCAGGATATCATCAATGAATACAATTACAAACATATCCAAGAATGGCCTGAATACCCGGTTCATCAAATCCATGAATACTGCGGGAGCATTTGTCAGCCCAAAAGACATAACCCTGAACTCGTAATGCCCATATCGGGTGCGGAAAGCTGTCTTAGGGATATCGGCCTCTCGTACTCGCACCTGGTGGTAACCGGATCGAAGATCTATCTTCGAAAAACACTTAGCGCCCTGCAGCTGATCAAACAAATCATCAATCCTGGGGAGGGGGTATTTATTCTTTATAGTTACCTTATTCAGCTACCGATAATCAATACACATACGCAGCGACACGTCTTTCTTACGCACAAATAATACCGGGGCTCCCCAAGGCGAAGTACTGGGTCTGATGAAGTCCTTATCCAACAAATCTTTCAGCTGCTCCTTCAACTCCTTTAACTCTGCAGGCGCCATTCTATACGGAGGAATAGAGATAGGCTGAGTGTCTGGGAATAAGTCAATAGAGAAGTCTATCTCCCGCTCTGGAGGAAGACCTGGAAGCTCGTCGGGAAAAACATCTGGAAACTCATTAATCACGGGGACTGACTGAAGTGTCGGCGTCTCGGCGTCCAAGTCTTGCACCCGTACCAGATGATAGATATAACCCTTTCTGATCATTTTCTTTGCCTTAAGGTATGAAATAAACTTACCTTTCGGCGATGCTGTATTACCAGCCCAATTTATAACTGGCTCCCCGGGAAACTGGAAGCGAACCACCTTATTCTGGCAGTCAACATTAGCATAACAGGAAGCTAGCCAGTCCATACCCATAATAACATCAAATTCAGTCATATCTAACTCTACCAGATCTGCCTTAGTATCACGGCCACATACAATCACAGAACAGTCTTTATAAACCTGTTTCGCTACAATAAAGTCCCCTATCGGTGTGGCTACCTCAAATGGCTCTATAGGTTCAGACATAATACCAATTTTACCGGCAACAAGAGGTGAAATATATGATAAAGTCGAACCTGGATCAATTAATGCATACACAGACTGAGAGAAGACCAATAAAGTACCTGTAACGACATTAGGAGATGCCTCCTGATCCTGGCGGCTGGCCAAAGCATAAATGCGGTTCGAAGGACCGCTAATACCAGAAGCTCCACCACGGCCTCTGCCGCGACCCGCTGGTGCCGAAATACCCTGCCCCGTAGGGCGCATAGCCACTGACGAAGATGAAGACCCAGCGGCTGATCCGGTAGGCTGCGCTGCACCACCCGAACTACCCTTATACGGGCAATCTCTCACAGAATGGCCCTGACGGCCATAAGAAAAGCATGCACCGGTGGCTCTGTAGCACTCTCCCGTATGGTATCTGCCGCAAAAAGAACACTGAACCCTGGGTGGCCTCATCTGACCAGAACCCCTATCTGTCCGCGAACCTGAAGACCTGGAGCTCTGGCCTGCTCCTGAATACCCTGGGCTATCGAATCTGCGACCTGTAGGCTGGGGAGGCGCGCTCTGCGCCGGCTGAGATGAAAATCTGCTAGGCTGCTGCGGCTGTTGGGGCTGTCTGCCCCGAAAATCTCCAGATGACCTGGCCCTCTTGGGCTGTCTCCGATCCTGGCCCCTGTCAGGCTGGTGTCCTCCTCTGCCCTGATCCTCCATGCCCTGGGCATGGGCCTGGATACGGGCAATGTCCATACCGGGCTGAGCAGCCAATACTAAGCAGCTATATACAAAATACCGATCCAGCCCCATAATATATCTGTGCATACGGTCCGCCATAGTAGCCACCACAGTAGGTGCATATCGGGCCAAGGAATCAAACTCCAAACTGTAGTCCCGGATACTGCGGCCCTTCTGCCTCAATAATAAGAATCTATCAGATCTGGCTCGTCGCAACTCTGGGGGCAGAAAATGTCCAAGAAATGCCTGAGAAAAATCGCCCCAAACTGCTGGAGGAGCGCCGTCCCCCCTGGATAGCCCCCATGACTCGTACCAGTTTGCCGCCACATCATATAACCGGTACGAAGCTAACGCGACTGACTCTGTCTCGGAAGCATTAATCAAATCTAGAGTGCGTCGCATCTTCCTGATAAACTCCTCAGGATCCTCCTCGGGCTTTGTCCCGAAGAACTCTGGAGGGTTACAAGTTAAAAACTCACGGGCTCTCGAACTATCACGCCTGACTGCCCGGTCACCTCCCAGTCCATGCCCCTGAACCTGCCCTGCCACAAGTCTCGTCAGCAACTGGACTGCCTCCCTCATAGACTGATCCTCAGTGCCTGGCCGTGGAGCTGGAGGCTCAGGTACTGGAACTGCGGGAGCTGGCGGTGGAGCCGCCCCCCGATCTGCGGCTGCGGCCGCCCCAATCTCCTCCACGAGTGGCGGTGTAGACGAACCCTCTGTCTGGGGCAAAGTCCCCGGAGCAATATGTGCCTGGGCCCTGGTAATCCTCTGGACCCGGCTAGTCTCTCCCAAGGCTGCTGACTTGCCCTTTTGGGCCGCTGTTTCTTTTTTTGGAGGCATATCTGCAAACATAGCCACTCGTTAGGGAGGGGTCATCCTAATAACACAGCTCTATCGCACGATCTAAGACAGAAAGAAGGGTAGTATCCTAAATGCCCTGTAGCCTCCTGTTTATAGGCGTGGTGCACAACACACCGATAAACAAGACTCTACTAGACACGGTCTGTGGACATTCCGAGGACGAACTGCTTTGATACCACTTTTGTCACGACCCAACCCCGTGGGCCGCGACCAGTGCCCTAGCTGGGCACCTATACGTACCCGATACCCAAATTAGCATATTATCAAAATAATAATATAATAATATTAGTGGATGCTACATAATTTATCAGAAAAAGCAGACTTGGCACACATAGGCCGATAAGGCCATCATAGAACAAAGTATCCCAAACATATGTACAAAACCCACACAGATGTATCCACAAACCTCTACAGAACATATCATAATCCTAAGACGGGACAGGGCCCCGTCATACCCCGAACAAAGTACATATCCAGATAGCAGTGACAGACTGTACCAAAAGATGGGCTCTGTAGAAGAGAGCGCCCCAAAATAGCAGAAATGGGATCCTAAACGTGCGGATCAGCAAACCTGTCGTCCGTACCTGCGCGGCATGAAAACGCAGCCCCCGAAGAAAGGGGGTCAGTACGAAATATGTACTGAATATGTAAAGCGAAATCACAGAAGTCAAATCACAATGATTACAGAAAATGGGTACAAAATCCAGAGTGTCAAATGCATATTTCCAAATCAGACAGAATGTGTACAGAAACATATGTCATATCACATCCGATCCCTGCCACGGGACTCGGCAGACAGAACGTGGTCACCCTCCCGACACTGGTGCCACAATATAGAGGAATCAGAGAAGGGGGCGTAGCCCCGTATCATAAAATGTCATATCAGAATGGCCATAACAGATCAGATCAGAATAGGCGGACATGGCACATCATACTCCACAGACCCATGTACGCGTATACCTGCCCCCTCACATCGGGGCGCGGCGAAGAATGCAGAGAATTACGCTTGACAACATATCCTGGCCCGGGCTCAGTGTGGGAAACATTGGGACATCCACGAATGGAGTAGTGAGAGACTAATGCAATTTAAAAATATAATAAATGTTTTCAAAGACTCGATGAAGCGTATCAAAGACAAACAAATCCAATGGGGTCGGACGGAATCATAATAAATGTATTTCGGATATCATAATAAATTACAGAAGTATAACTTTCCCGAAGTCATTCCGAGTGTCAAGATAATTTATAATATTTAACAGAATATTTAAAATAATATTCGTTAAGCGATTAGTAGGGTAATTAAAACATTTCTTTCAAAAATCGCTTAAAAAGGAAGCTTTAACACATTAGGGGCAAAAACGTAAATAGTGGGCCCGCCTCAGAACAAATAAGGCGGCGGGCTCAAATTGTGCCCTCTAAACATATAATATCATCTATGAAGGTTATATTAGAGCACAATTGCATAATTTCAGAAAAAGCGTATCAAAATGGTTCAATTCTACTAAAGGAAAAACTGAAATTTTGTCTTGCGGATTCCGAGGGCCAAGAGGTCCTTCGCGGCCCTTCTGCCTCAATAATAAGAATCTATCAGCTCTTGCTCGTCGTAACTCTGGGGGCAGAAAATGTCCAAGAAATGCCTGTGAAAAATCGCCCCAAACTGCTGGGGGAGCGCCGTCCCCTCTGGATAGCCCCCATGACTCGTACCAGTTTGCCGCCACATCATATAACCGGTACGAAGCTAACGCGACTGACTCTGTCTCGGAAGCATTAATCAAATCTAGAGTGCGCCGCATCTTCCTGATAAACTCCTCAGGATCCTCCTCGGGCTTTGTCCCGAAGAACTCTGGAGGACTACTAGTCAAAAACTAACGGGCTCTCGAACTATCACGCCTGACTGCCCGGTCACCTCCCAGTCCATGCCCCTGAACCTGCCCTGCCACAAGTCTCGTCAGCAACTGGACTGCCTCCCTCTTAGACTGATCCTCAGTGCCTGGCCGTGGAGCTGGAGGCTCAGGTACTGGAACTGTGGGAGCTGGCGGTGGAGCCGCCCCCCGATCTGCAGCTACGGCTGCCCCTATCTCCTCCACGAGTGGCGGTATAGAAGAACCCTCTGTCTGGGGCAAAGTCTCCGGAGCAATATGTGTCGGGGCCCTGGTAATCCTCTGGACCCGGCTAGTCTCTCCCAAGGCTGCTGACTTGGCCTTTTGGGCCGCTGTTGCCTTTTTTGGAGGCATATCTGCAAATATAGCCACTCGTTAGGGAGGGGTCATCCTGATAACACAGCTCCATCGCACGATCTAAGACAGAAAGAAGGGTAGTACCCTAAATGCCCTGTAGCCTCCTGTTTATAGGTGTGGTGCACAACACACCGATAAACAAGACTCTACTAGACACGGTCTGTGGACAATCCGAGGACGAACCGCTCTGATACCACTTTTGTCACGACCCAACCACGTGGGCCGCGACCAGTGCCCTAGCTGGGCACCTATACGTACCCGATACCCAAATTAGCATATTAACAAAATAATATAATAATAATATTAGTGGATGCTACAGAATCTAGCATAAAAAGCAGACTTGGCACACATAGGCCGATAAGGCCATCATAGAACAAAGTATCCCAAACATATGTACAGAACCCACACAGATATATCCACAGACCTCTACAGAACATAACATAATCATAAGACGGGACAGGGCCCCGTCATACCCAGAACAATGTATATATCCAGGTAGCAGTGACAGACTGTACCAAACGATGGGCTCTGAAGAAGAGAGCGCCCCAAAATAGCAGAAATGGGATCCTAAACGTGTGGATCAGCGAACCTGTCGTCTGTACCTGCGCGGCATGAAAATGCATCCCCCGAAGAAAGGGGGTCAGTTTAAAATATGTACTGAATATGTAAAGCGGAATCACAGAAGTCAAATCATAATGATTTCAGAAAATGAGTACAAAATCCAGAGTGTCATATGCATATTTCCAAAATAGACAGAATGTGTACAGAAACATATGTCATATCATATCCGGTCCCTGCCACGGGATTCAGCAGACAGAACGTGGCCACCCTCCCGACGCTGGTGCCACAATACAGAGGAATCGGAAAAAGGGGCGTGACCCCGTATCATAAAATGTCATATCAAAATGGCCATAACTGATCAGATCAGAATAGGCGGACATGGCACATCATACTCCACAGACCCATGTACGCGTATACCTGCCCCCTCACATCGGGACGCGGTGAACAATGCAGAGAATCACGCTTGACAACATATCCTGGCCCGGGCTCAGTGTGGGAAACATTGGGACATCCACGAATGGAGTAGTGAGAAACTAATGCAATTTAAAAATATCATAAATGTTTTCAAAGACTCGATGAAGCGTATCAAAGCCAAACAGATCCAATGGAGTCGGACGGGATCATAATAAATGCATTTCGGATATCATAATAAATTACAGAAGTATATCTTTCCCGAAGTCATTCCGGGTGTCAAAATAATTTATAAGATTTAATAGAATATTTAAAACAATGTTTATTAGGCGATTAGTATGATAGTCAAAACATTTCTTTCAAAAATCGCCTAAAAAGGAAGCTTTAGTACATTAAGGGCAAAACCGGGAATAGTGGGCCCGCCTCGGGACAAATAAGGCGGCGGGCTCAAATTATGCCCTCTAAGCTTATGGTGTCACCTAAAAAGGTTCTACAGATATTCCATCAATTTTCAAGTGATTTAAAGCAAAATTTCATAATTCCAAGAAATAGCGCATCAAAATGGTTCAATTCTACTGAAGGAAAAACTGAAATTTTCTCTTGCGGATTCCGAGGGCCAAGAGGTCCTTCGAGGCCCGGATCCGACCCTAACACACTAAGGGCATGCCAAGGGAAGAAATGGGGTTGCTTTACATACCTTTCACGCTCCCTACGCCTTTCCAAACTCACTTCCCGTTTCGTCGAAAAACTGCAATTGGTCAAGTTTACCAATTGTAAGCTATGAATACCAAAGTTTCAACTTAATGCATATTTGTCTACCGAAATTTCGGCAGCACTTCCCCTATACATATAGCACCCCCGAGAATTCAACTCGGCTAGAAATCATCAACAACAACCCAAACAACAACATCAACATCAACAAAGAACATTAAAAACACAAATATCCTTCAACTAGTCATCTTTCTCACAAGTTGACATAACCTTCATTCTAACTCGAACTTTCAAACTAACATCAATAATTTCACATTCATTAACAATCAAGATCATCACCATATAGATTTAGAGACATTTCATATCATTTTTCTTAAGATATACACTCGATATACTTAATATACAACTTTCCGCCAAAGTCATAACTTATGCAAAACATCAAATCTTTGGCATACAATTTCATAACATGTTTCCAACTTCCAAATTCATCAATGATCATCACAATTAACAACCAAACGACTTCATTTCCTTAATGTCGGAAAACCATACTAAAACGACATAAGTTTCTACATTCCAATTCAATACAAACTTATATCATTCCAACTTCATTTACACAATAAACATCACAACAACACAACTAACACAATAAACAAACTTAATCCATTCCATTCCAAACCACTCCATACCACACGGCCAAATGCTATTTTCATCAATTCAATCAAATTTATTCCTCTTTCATTCTCAACATAAATTCCATCACAATCACAACTAGAATACAACTTGAATTCAACACATTGTCACCACACAACACACACACACCCACGGCTCCAAGCCATATTCCATTTTTCCATACAATCAACACATTTCTACATACTACAACACAATCAAAACTTCATAACACAATAAAAAGGTAGAAATTCTTACCTTTTCCTCAAGTCTTCTTCACTTGGAGATGTAATCACTTTGGTGATTTTAATGCTTCCCAATCCAAACCAACTATACCAAGTTACAAAGGAACCTTGACTTAGTAGGAAATCAACAAGAAATAAATTTTTGGAGCAATATTTTTGGGGGTGAATTTCCCCTAGCTTCACCCGAAACCCCCCCTTTGTTTGGCTCTTGTTCTTGACTTCTTATATTTAGTCTTCTAATGGATAGAGATAACTATATATAATATAATTCCTTATGTTAATTAATCACATGGAAATTTAATAAAAATTGTGGGCTTGGGCCACACCATGGCCGTCCACTTCATATGCATTGGGCCTTAAATTCCATTCCATTATTTTTGGCCTAATGACTTATAGTCCACGTTTTGTAATTCCCGAAACTAATTTCCAAAATTCCAAAATTGCCCTTAGCCTTGTCCCACACTTTCATGACTCTATTCTTTCATGCATAACTCCTATGTTCAACAAAATATCAAATTTGACCTTATATCTCAAAAATCCAATATAATTCAAGTCTTTCCAAACGTGTGAAAACACGGGATATAACATCCTCCCCCCCTTTAGAACATTCGTCCTCGAATGTAAAATTAATCTTATAGGGTTGGAAAATAATTTGGGGGTGTTTCTGATTACAGACAACACATAGGACATACGATTGGTATTGAAATGAATTTAAGCAGGGATTTAAGGTTACCTGTGGACATAGGGAACAATTGAGGATATTTCTTCTTCATTTCCTCTTCGGCCTCCCACGTCATTTCCTCCCTATTATCGTTCCGCCACAGTACCTTAACAGAGGCTACATCTTTATTCCGGAGCCTCCCTACCTGACGATCCAAAATAGATACGGCCTGCTCCTCGTACGATAGTTGCTCCGTCACCTGAATATCATCCGCAGGAAATATTCTGGAAGGGTCACCAATGCATTTGCGGAGCATAGAGACATGGAATACCGGATGTACCGCTTCCAAATCAGATGGAAAATCTAACTCATAGGCGACATTTCCAACTTTCCGAACAATCTGATAAGGCCCAATATAACGCGGACTGAGCTTACCCTTTCTGCCGAACCGCATCACGCCTTTCATAGGCGATACCTTCAGAAATACCCAATCGCCTACCTGAAACTCCAACGGTCGACGCCGTTTATCCGCGTATGACTTCTGTCGACTCTGGGCTGCCAACAGTCGCTTTCGAATAAGTTTCACCTTGTCCACGGCCTGCTGGACCATATCTGGGCCAATCGACTCTGTCTCGCCAATATCAAACCAGCCAATCGGCGATCTACATTTCCTACCATATAAAGCCTCGTACGGAGCCATCTGGATGCTGGAATGGTAACTATTATTATATGCGAACTCAAGCAATGGCAAGGGATCATCCCAGCTGCCTCTGAAATCAATAACGCAGGCCCGCAACATATCCTCCAGCGTGTGTATAGTGCGCTCGGCTTGTCCGTCGCTCTGAGGATGAAAGGTTGTGCTCAGACTCACCTGAGTCCCTAGACCCTCCTGAAAAGACCTCCAGAAATGCGCCGTAAACTGGGCGCCTCTGTCAGAAATAATAGATAGAGGAACTCCGTGAAGCTTCACAATCTCCTTAATATAGAGCCTAGCATAATCCTCGGCGGAATAAGTAGTCCTGACGGGAAGAAAGTGGGCTGATTTCGTCAGCCTATCCACAACGACCCAGATGGAATCATACTTCCGTGGAGTGCGAGGCAAACTTGTAATGAAGTACATATTAATAACCTCCCACTTCCAAGTCGGGATTTCCATCTCCTGCAACAGTCCACCCGGCTTCTGATGCTCAATCTTGACCTGCTGACAATTAGGGCACTGGGCGACGAACTCTGCAATATCCCGCTTCATACCGTCCCACCAGTATAAGCATCGGAGATCATGATACATCTTTGTAGACCCAGGATGGACCGAATAGCGAGCATAATGTGCCTCACTCATAACCTGCTGCCGAAGGCCTGCAATATCAGGTACACACAACCTGCCTCTGTATAACAAAGTGTCGTCCGGTGAAAACTCGAACGGAGTCCCCTCCTGATCATAGGCTGTGTCCCTGTACCGAGCTAAGACAGGATCTTCATATTGACGCCGCTTAATATCGTCTCTGATGGATGACTCAGAAACCCCTCGAACAGAAATCCGGGTATCTCCAGAATCGGCCAGACGAACCCCGAGACTAGCCAACTGCAGAATATCACGGGCTATCTCTCTCCTGTCTGGCTGTAGATCGGCCAAACTGCCCATAGACTTCCGACTGAGCGCATCTGCAACAACATTAGCCTTACCCGGATGATACAGAATATCTACATCATAATCTTTCAGAAGCTCCAGCCACCTCCGCTGCCGCAAATTAAGCTCTCTCTGTCTGAAAATATACTGGAGACTCTTATGATCAGTATAGATATCCACATTAACGCCATATAAATAGTGTCTCCATATCTTCAGAGCATGAATCACCGCTGCGAGCTCCAGATCGTGGGTAGGATAATTCTTTTCATGCTTTTTGAGCTGCCGGGAAGCATATGCTATAACTCTGCCGTGCTGCATCAATACACAGCCTAACCCCATACCAGAAGCGTCACAATAAATAACGTACCCGTCCGGTCCCTCTGGAAGAGTCAGAACTGGGGCTGTAGTCAGCTTCTCCTTCAGCAACTGGAAGCTCCGTTCACAAGCGTCAGACAACTGGAACTTAGCTCCCTTCTGAGTCAGCCTTGTCAAAGGCGCTGAAATCGAAGCAAACTTCTCCACAAACCTCCTGTAATAACCTGCTAACCCCAGGAAACTGCGTACCTCTGTGGGCGTCGTAGGTCTGGGCCAATTCTTCACGGCCTCAATCTTCTGCGTGTCCACTCGGACACCATCAGCTGCAATAATATGCCCCAAGAAAGCCACTGAAGACAGCCAGAATTCACACTTAGAAAATTTTGCATATAACTTCTGATGCCGGAGTACCCCTAATACCGATCTCAAATGATCTGCGTGCTCCGCCTCAGACCGAGAATAAACCAGGATATCATCAATGAATACAATTACGAACATATCCAAGAATGGCCTGAATACCCGGTTCATCAAATCCATGAATACTGCGGGGGCATTAGTAAGCCCAAAAGACATAACCCTGAACTCATAATGCCCATATCGGGTCCGGAAAGCTGTCTTAGGGATATCGACCTCTCGTACTCGTACCTGGTGGTAACCGGATCGAAGATCTAGCTTCGAAAAACACTTAGCGCCCTGCAGCTGATCAAACAAATCATCAATCCTGGGGAGGGGGTATTTATTCTTTATAGTTACCTTATTCAGCTGCCGATAATCAATACACATACGCAGCGACCCGTCCTTCTTACGCACAAATAGTACCGGAGCTCCCCAAGGCGAAGTACTGGGTCTGATGAAGCCCTTATCCAACAAATGTTTCAGCTGCTCCTTCAACTCCTTTAACTCTGCAGGCGCCATTCTGTACGGAGGAATAGAGATAGGCTGAGTGTCTGGGAGTAAGTCAATAGAGAAGTCTATCTCCCGCTCTGGAGGAAGACCTGGAAGATCGTCAGGGAAAACATCTGGAAACTCATTAACCACGAGGACTGACTGAAGTGTCGGCATCTCTGCTCCCAAGTCTTGCACCCGTACCAGATGATAGATATAACCCTTTCTGATCATTTTCTTCGCCTTAAGGTACGAAATAAACTTACCCTTCGGCGATGCTGTATTACCAGCCTATTCTATAACTGGCTCCCCGGGAAACTGAAAGCGAACCACCTTATTCTGGCAGTCAACATTAGCGTAACAGGAAGCTAGCCAATCCATACCCATAATAACATCAAATTCAGTCATATCTAACTCTACCAGATATGCCTTAGTGTCACGGCCACATACAATCACAGAACAGTCTTTATATGTTTTGCTACAATAAAGTTCCCTATCGGTGTGGCTACGTCAAATGGCTCTATAGGTTCAGACATAATACCAATTTTACCAGCAACAAGGGGCGAAATATATGATAAAGTCGAACCTGGATCAATTAGTGCATACACAGACCGAGAGAAGACCAATAAAGTACCTGTAACGACATTAGGAGATGCCTCCTGATCCTGGCGGCTGGCCAAAGCATAAATGCGGTTTGAAGGACCGCTAATACCAGAAGCTCCACCACGGCCTCTGCCGCGACCCGCTGGTGCTGGAAAACCCTGCCCCGTAGGGCGCATAGCCACTGACGAAGTTGAAGACCCAGCGGCTGATCCGGTAGGTTGCGCTGCACCACCCGAACTACCCTTATACGGGCAATCTCTCACAGAATGGCCCTGACGACCACAAGAAAAGCATGCACTGGTGGCTCTGTAGCACTCCCCCGGATGATACCTGCCACAAAGAGAACACTGAACCCTGGGTGGCCTCATCTGACCAGAACCCCTATCTGTCCGCGAACCTGAAGCCCTGGAGCTCTGGCCTGCTCCTGAATACCCTGGGCTATCGAACCTGCGACCTGTAGGCTGGGGAGGTGCGCTCTGCGCCGGCTGAGATGAAAATCTGCTAGGCTGCTGCGGCTGTTGGGGCTGTCTGCCCCGAAAATCTCCAGATGACCTGGCCCTCTTGGGCTGTCTCCGATCCTGGCCCCTGTCAGGCTGGTGTCCTCCTCTGCCCCGATCCTCCATGCCCTGGGCGTGGGCCTGAATACGGGCAATGTCCATACCGGGCTGAGCAGCCAACACTAAACAGCTATCAACAAAATACCGATCCAGCCCCATAATATATCTGTGCATCCGGTCCGCCATAGTAGCCACCACAGCAGGTGCATACCGGGCTAAGGAATCAAACTCTAAACTATAGTCCCGGACACTGCTGTCACGACCCAACCCCGTGGGCCGCGACCAGTGCCCTAGCTGGGCACCTATACGTACCCGATACCCAAATTAGCATATTATCAGAATAATAATATAATAATATTAGTGGATGCTACAGAATTTATCAGAAAAAGCAGACTTGGCACACATAGGCCGATAAGGCCATCATAGAACAAAGTATCCCAAACATATGTACAGAACCCACACAGATGTATCCACAGACCTCTACAGAACATATCATAATCATAAGACGGGACAGGGCCCCGTCATACCCTGAACAAAGTACATATCCAGATAGCAGTGACAGACTGTACCAAAAGATGGGCTCTGTAGAAGAGAGCGCCCCAAAATAGCAGAAATGGGATCCTAAACGTGCGGATCAGCAAACCTGTCGTCCGTACCTGCGCGGCATGAAAACGCAGCCCCCGAAGAAAGGGGGTCAGTACGAAATATGTACTGAATATGTAAAGCGGAATCACAGAAGTCAAATCATAATGATTACAGAAAATGGGTACAAAATCCAGAGTGTCAAATGCATATTTCCAAATCAGACAGAATGTGTACAGAAACATATGTCATATCACATCCGATCCCTGCCACGGGACTCGGCAGACAGAACGTGGTCACCCTCCCGACACTGGTGCCACAATATAGAGGAATCAGAGAAGGGGGCGTAGCCCCGTATCATAAAATGTCATATCAGAATGGCCATAACAGATCAGATCAGAATAGGCGGACATGGCACATCATACTCCACAGACCCATGTACGCGTATACCTGCCCCCTCACATCGGGGCGCGGCGAAGAATGCAGAGAATTACGCTTGACAACATATCCTGGCCCGGGCTCAGTGTGGGAAACATTGGGACATCCACGAATGGAGTAGTGAGAGACTAATGCAATTTAAAAATATAATAAATGTTTTCAAAGACTCGATGAAGCGTATCAAAGACAAACAAATCCAATGGGGTCGGACGGAATCATAATAAATGTATTTCGGATATCATAATAAATTACAGAAGTATAACTTTCCCGAAGTCATTCCGAGTGTCAAGATAATTTATAATATTTAACAGAATATTTAAAATAATATTCGTTAAGCGATTAGTAGGGTAATTAAAACATTTCTTTCAAAAATCGCTTAAAAAGGAAGCTTTAACACATTAGGGGCAAAAACGTAAATAGTGGGCCCGCCTCAGAACAAATAAGGCGGCGGGCTCAAATTGTGCCCTCTAAACATATAATATCATCTACGAAGGTTATACAGACATTCTATGACTTTCTGAGTAATTTAGAGCACAATTGCATAATTTCAGAAAAAGCGTATCAAAATGGTTCAATTCTACTCAAGGAAAAACTGAAATTTTGTCTTGCGGATTCCGAGGGCCAAGAGGTCCTTCGAGGCCCGGATCCGACCCTAATACACTAAGGGCATGCCAAGGGAAGAATTGGGTTTGCTTTACATACCTTTCACGCTCCTTAAGCCTTTCCAAACTCACTTCCCGTTTCGTTGAAAAACTGCAATTGGTCAAGTTTACCAATTGTGAGTTATTAATGCCATTATTACAACTTTAAGCATATTTGGCTACCGAAATTTCGGCAGCACTTCCCCTATACATATGGCACCCCGAGAATTCAACTCGGCTAGAAATCATCACCAACAACCCAAACGACAACATCAATATTAACAATGAACATTAAAAACACAAATATCCTTCAACTAGTCATTTTTCTCACAAGTTGACATAATCTTCAATTCAACCCAAACTTTCACTAATATCAATAATTTCACATTCATCAACAATCAAGATCATCACCATATAGTTCTGAAACATTTCATATCGTTTTCCTCAAGTTATACACTCGATATACATAATATACAATTTTCCGCCAAAGTCATAACTTATGCAAAACATCAAATCTTTGGCATACAACTTCATAACATGTTTCCAACTTCCAAATTCATCAATGATCATCACAACCAACAACCAAACAACTTCATTTCCTTAATGTCGGAAAATCATACTAAAACGACATAAGTTTCTACATTCCAATTCAATACAAAGTTATATCATTCTAACTTCATTTACATTACAAACATCACAACAACACTCTAACACATTAAACAAACTTAATCCATTCCATTCCATACCACTCCATACCACACGGCCAAATGCTATTTTCATCAATTCATCCAATTTTATTCAACTTTCATTCTCAATATGAATTCCACCATACTTACAACTAGAATACAACATAATTTCAATTTTTCATTAGCATATAAGGCATGCATATACACGGCCATACATATATACTACATACCCACTTTGTAAACTTCCATTTTTCCATACAATCAACACATTTCTATATACTACAACACAATCAAAACTTCATAACACAATAAAAAGGTAGAAATTCTTACCTTTTCTTCAAGTCTTCTTCACTTGGAGGTATGATTACTTTGGTGATTCTAATGCTCCCCACTCCAATCCAACTATACCAAGTTACAAAGGGACCTTGACTTAGTAGGGAATCAACAAGAAATAAATTTTTGGAGCAATAATTTTGGTGGCTATTTTTCCTAGCCAAACCCGAAACCCTCCTTGGTTTTTCTCTTGTTCTTGACTTCTTTCTTGCTTAGTTTTCTTGAATGTTCTAATGCATATAATGAAGACTTTAGGCATCTTATATTAATTGCCACATGACCATGCACATGACTAATTAATTGGGCTTGGATCAAGGCCTCAAGTTAATTAATCCCATGAAAATTTAATACACATTTGGGCTTGGGCCATACCATGGCCGGCCACTCCAAGTGCATTGGGCCTTAAATTCTATTCCATCATTTTTGGCCCAATGACTTATAGTCCACGTTTTGTAATTCCCGAAACTAATTTCCAAAATTCCAAAATTGCCCTTAGCCTTGTCCGACACTTTCATGACTCTATTCTTTCATGCATAACTCCTATGTTCAACAAAATATCAAATTTGACCTTATATCTCAAGGATCCAATATAATTCAAGTCTTTCCAAACGTGTGAAAACACGGGTTATAACATCCTCCCCCCCTTTTGAACATTCGTCCTCGAATGTAAAATTAACCTTATAGGGTTGGAAAATACTCTGGGGGAGTTCATGCTTATAAACGACACATATGACATACGATTGATATTGAAATGAAATTAAGCAGGAATTTATGGTTACCTGTGGGCATAGGGAACAATTGAGGATATTTCTTCTTCATTTCCTCTTCTGCCTCCCATGTCATTTCCTCCCTATTATCGTTCCGCCACAGAACCTTAACAGAGGCTACATCTTTATTCCGGAGCCTCCTTACCTGACGATCCAGAATAGATACGGGCTGCTCCTCGTACGATAGTTGCTCCGTCATCTGAATATCATCCGCAGGGAATATTCTGGAAGGGTCACCAATGCATTTGCGGAGCATAGACACATGGAATACCGGATGTACCGCTTCCAAATCAGATGGCAAATCTAACTCATAGGCGACATTTCCAACCTTCCGAACAATCTGATAAGGCCCAATATAACGCAGACTGAGCTTACCCTTTCTGCCGAACCGCATCACGCCTTTCATAGGCGATACCTTCAGAAATACCCAGTCGCCTACCTGAAACTCCAACGGTCGACGCCGTTTATCCGCGTATGACTTCTGTCGACTCTGGGCTGCCAACAGTCGCTCTCGAATAAGTTTTACCTTGTCCACGGCCTGCTGGACCATATCTGGGCCAATCAACTCTGACTCGCCAATATCAAACCAGCCAATCGGCGATCTGCATTTCCTGCCGTATAGAGCCTCGTACGGAGCCATCTGGATGCTGGAATGGTAACTGTTATTATATGCAAACTCAATCAATGGCAAGTGATCATCCCAGCTGCCTCTGAAATCAATAACGCAGGCCCGCAACATATCCCCCAGCGTCTGTATAGTGCGCTCGGCCTGCCCGTCGCTCTGAGGATGAAATACGGTGCTCAGACTCACCTGAGTCCCTAGTCCCTCCTGAAAAGATCTCCAAAAATGCGCCGTAAACTGGGCGCCTCTGTCAGAAATAATAGATATAGGAACTCCGTGAAGCTTCACAATCTCCTTAATATAGAGCCTGGCATAATCCTTGGCGGAATAGGTAGTCCTGACGGGAAGAAAATGGGTTGATTTCGTCAGCCTATCAATGACGACCCAGATTGAATCATACTTCCATGGAGTGCGAGGCAAACCTGTAATGAAGTCCATATTAATAACCTCCCATTTCCAAGTCGGGATTTCCATCTCCTGCAACAGTCCACCCGGCTTCTGATGCTCAATCTTGACCTGCTGACAATTAGGGCACTGGACGACGAACTCTGCAACATCCCGCTTCATACCGTCCCACCAGTATAAGCATCGGAGATCATGGTACATCTTTGTAGACCCAGGATGGACCGAGTAGCGAGCATAATGTGCCTCGCTCATAACCTGCTGCCGAAGGCCTGCAATATCAGGTACACACAGCCTGCCTCTGTATAACAAAGTGCCGTCCGGTGAAAACTCGAACGGAGTCTCCTCCTTATCATAGGCTGTGTCCCTGTACCGAGCTAAGACAGGATCTTCATATTGACGCCTTTTAATATCGTCCCTGATTGATGACTCAGAAACCCCTCGAATAGAAATCCGTGTATCTCCAGAATCGGCCAGACGAACCCCGAGACTAGCCAACTGCTGAATATCACGGGCTATCTCTCTCCTGTCTAGCTGTAAGTCGGCCAAACTGCCCATAGACTTCCGACTGAGTGCATCCGCAACAACATTAGCCTTACCCGGATGATACAGAATATCTACATCATAATCTTTCAGAAGCTCCAGCCACCTCCGCTGTCGCAAATTAAGCTCTCTCTGGCTGAAAATATACTGGAGACTCTTATGATCAGTATAGATATCCACATGAACGCCATATAAATAGTGTCTCCATATCTTCAGAGCATGAATCACCGCTGCGAGCTCCAGATCGTGGGTAGGATAATTCTTGTCATGCTTTTTGAGCTGCCGGGAAGCATACGCTATAACTCTGCCGTGCTGCATCAATACACAGCCTAACCCCATGCCAGAAGCGTCACAATAAATAACATACCCGTCCGGTCCCTCTGGAAGAGTCAGAACTGGGGCTGTAGTCAGCTTCTCCTTCAGCAACTGGAAGCTCCGTTCACAAGCGTCAGACAACTGGAACTTAGCTCCCTTCTGAGTCAGCCTTGTCAAAGGCGCTGAAATCGAAGCAAACTTCTCCACAAACCTCCTGTAATAACCTGCTAACCCCAGGAAACTGCGTACCTCTGTGGGCGTCGTAGGTCTGGGCCAATTCTTCACGGCCTCAATCTTTTGTGTGTCCACCCGGACACCATCAGCTGCAATAATATGCCCCAAGAAGGCCACTGAAGACAGCCAGAATTCGCACTTAGAAAATTTCGCATATAACTTCTGATGCCGGAGTACCCCTAATACCGATCTCAGATGATCTGCGTGCTCCGCCTCAGACCGAGAATAAACCAGGATATCATCAATGAATACAATTACAAACATATCCAAGAATGGCCTGAATACCCGGTTCATCAAATCCATGAATACTGCGGCAGCATTTGTCAGCCCAAAAGACATAACCCTGAACTCGTAATGCCCATATCGGGTCCGGAAAGCTGTCTTAGGGATATCGGCCTCTCGTACTCGCACCTGGTGGTAACCGGATCGAAGATCTATCTTCGAAAAACACTTAGCGCCCTGCAGCTGATCAAACAAATCATCAATCCTGGGGAGGGGGTATTTATTCTTTATAGTTACCTTATTCAGCTACCGATAATCAATACACATACGCAGCGACCCGTCTTTCTTACGCACAAATAATACCGGGGCTCCCCAAGGCGAAGTACTGGGTCTGATGAAGTCCTTATCCAACAAATCTTTCAGCTGCTCCTTCAACTCCTTTAACTCTGCAGGCGCCATTCTATACGGAGGAATAGAGATAGGCTGAGTGTCTGGGAGTAAGTCAGTAGAGAAGTCTATCTCCCGCTCTGGAGGAAGACCTGGAAGCTCGTCGGGAAAAACATCTGGAAACTCATTAATCACGGGGACTGACTGAAGTGTCGGCGTCTCGGCGTCCAAGTCTTGCACCCGAACCAGATGATAGATATAACCCTTTCTGATCATTTTCTTTGCCTTAAGGTATGAAATAAACATACCTTTCGGCGATGCTGTATTACCAGCCCAATTTATAACTGGCTCCCCGGGAAACTGGAAGCGAACCACCTTATTCTGGCAGTCAACATTAGCATAACAGGAAGCTAGCCAGTCCATACCCATAATAACATCAAATTCAGTCATATCTAACTCGACCAGATCTGCCTTAGTATCACGGCCACATACAATCACAGAACAGTCTTTATAAACCTGTTTCGCTACAATAAAGTCCCCTATCGGTGTGGCTACCTCAAATGGCTCTATAGGTTCAGACATAATACCAATTTTACCGGCAACAAGAGGTGAAATATATGATAAAGTCGAACCTGGGTCAATTAATGCATACACAGACTGAGAGAAGACCAATAAAGTACCTGTAACGACATTAGGAGATGCCTCCTGATCCTGGCGGCTGGCCAAAGCATAAATGCGGTTCGAAGGACCGCTAATACCAGAAGCTCCACCACGGCCTCTGCCGCGACCCGCTGGTGCCGAAA
Organism: Lycium barbarum; assembly: GCF_019175385.1. Lineage (NCBI taxonomy): Eukaryota > Viridiplantae > Streptophyta > Magnoliopsida > Solanales > Solanaceae > Lycium > Lycium barbarum. The sequence goes on along the minus strand of NC_083347.1, from coordinate 69,696,334 downwards.
TACCCTGCCCCGTGGGGCGCATAGCCACTGACGAAGTTGAAGACCCAGCGGCTAATCCGGTAGGCTGCGCTGCACCACCCGAACTACCCTTATACGGGCAATCTCTCACAGAATGGCCCTGACGGCCACAAGAAAAGCATGCACCGGTGGCTTTGTAGCACTCTCCCGTATGGTATCTGCCGCAAAAAGAACACTGAACCCTGGGTGGCCTCATCTGACCAGAACCCCTATCTGTCCGCGAACCTGAAGCCCTGGAGCTCTGGCCTGCTCCTGAATACCCTGGGCTATCAAATCTGCGACCTGTAGGCTGGGGAGGCGCGCTCTGCGCCGGCTGAGATGAAAATCTGCTATGCTGCTGCGGCTGTTGGGGCTGTCTGTCCCGAAAATCTCCAGATGACCTGGCCCTCTTGGGCTGTCTCCGATCCTGGCCCCTGTCAGGCTGGTGTCCTCCTCTGCCCCGATCCTCCATGCCCTGGGCATGGGCCTGGATACGGGCAATGTCCATACCGGGCTGAGCAGCCAATACTAAGCAGCTATATACAAAATACCGATCCAGCCCCATAATATATCTGTGCATCCGGTCCGCCATAGTAGCCACCACAGTAGGTGCATATCGGGCCAAGGAATCAAACTCTAAACTGTAGTCCCGGATACTGCGGCCCTTCTGCCTCAATAATAAGAATCTATCAGATCTGGCTCGTCGCAACTCTGGGGGCAGAAAATGTCCAAGAAATGCCTGAGAAAAATTGCCCCAAACTGCTGGAGGAGCGCCGTCCCCCCTGGATAGCCCCCATGACTCGTACCAGTTTGCCGCCACATCATATAACCGGTACGAAGCTAACGCGACTGACTCTGTCTCGGAAGCATTAATCAAATCTAGAGTGCGTCGCATCTTCCTGATAAACTCCTCAGGATCCTCCTCGGGCTTTGTCCCGAAGAACTCTGGAGGGTTACAAGTCAAAAACTCACGGGCTCTCGAACTATCACGCCTGACTGCCCGGTCACCTCCCAGTCCATGCCCCTGAACCTGCCCTGCCACAAGTCTCGTCAGCAACTGGACTGCCTCCCTCATAGACTGATCCTCAGTGCCTGGCCGTGGAGCTGGAGGCTCAGGTACTGGAACTGCGGGAGCTGGCGGTGGAGCTGCCCCCCGATCTGCGGCTGCGGCCGCCCCAATCTCCTCCACGAGTGGCGGTGTAGACGAACCCTCTGTCTGGGGCAAAGTCCCCGGAGCAATATGTGCCTGGGCCCTGGTAATCCTCTGGACCCGGCTAGTCTCTCCCAAGGCTGCTGACTTGCCCTTTTGGGCCGCTGTTGCTTTTTTTGGAGGCATATCTGCAAACATAGCCACTCGTTAGGGAGGGGTCATCCTGATAACACAGCTCTATCGCACGATCCAAGACAGAAAGAAGGGTAGTATCCTAAATGCCCTGTAGCCTCCTGTTTATAGGCGTGGTGCACAACACACCGATAAACAAGACTCTACTAGACACGGTCTGTGGACATTCCGAGGACGAACTGCTTTGATACCACTTTTGTCACGACCCAACCCCGTGGGCCGCGACCAGTGCCCTAGCTGGGCACCTATACATACCCGATACCCAAATTAGCATATTATCAGAATAATAATATAATAATATTAGTGGATGCTACAGAATTTATCAGAAAAAGCAGACTTGGCACACATAGGCCGATAAGGCCATCATAGAACAAAGTATCCCAAACATATGTACAGAACCCACACAGATGTATCCACAGACCTATACAGAACATATCATAATCATAAGACGGGACAGGGCCCCGTCATACCCTGAACAAAGTACATATCCAGATAGCAGTGACAGACTGTACCAAAAGATGGGCTCTGTAGAAGAGAGCGCCCCAAAATAGCAGAAATGGGATCCTAAACGTGCGGATCAGCAAACCTGTCGTCCGTACCTGCGCGGCATGAAAACGCAGCCCCCGAAGAAAGGGGGTCAGTACGAAATATGTACTGAATATGTAAAGCGGAATCACAGAAGTCAAATCATAATGATTACAGAAAATGGGTACAAAATCCAGAGTGTCAAATGCATATTTCCAAATCAGACAGAATGTGTACAGAAACATATGTCATATCATATCCGATCCCTGCCACGGGACTCGGCAGACAGAACGTGGTCACCCTCCCGACACTGGTGCCACAATATAGAGGAATCAGAGAAGGGGGCGTAGCCCCGTATCATAAAATGTCATATCAGAATGGCCATAACAGATCAGATCAGAATAGGCGGACATGGCACATCATACTCCACAGACCTATGTACGCGTATACCTGCCCCCTCACATCGGGGCGCGGCGAAGAATGCAGAGAATTACGCTTGACAACATATCCTGGCCCGGGCTCAGTGTGGGAAACATTGGGACATCCACGAATGGAGTAGTGAGAGACTAATGCAATTTAAAAATATAATAAATGTTTTCAAAGACTCGATGAAGCGTATCAAAGACAAACAAATCCAATGGGGTCGGACGGAATCATAATAAATGTATTTCGGATATCATAATAAATTACAGAAGTATAACTTTCCCGAAGTCATTCCGAGTGTCAAGATAATTTATAATATTTAACAGAATATTTAAAATAATATTCGTTAAGCGATTAGTAGGGTAATTAAAACATTTCTTTCAAAAATCGCTTAAAAAGGAAGCTTTAACACATTAGGGGCAAAAACGTAAATAGTGGGCCCGCCTCAGAACAAATAAGGCGGCGGGCTCAAATTGTGCCCTCTAAACATATAATATCATCTACGAAGGTTATACAGACATTCTATGACTTTCTGAGTAATTTAGAGCACAATTGCATAATTTCAGAAAAAGCGTATCAAAATGGTTCAATTCTACTGAAGGAAAAACTGAAATTTTGTCTTGCGGATTCCGAGGGCCAAGAGGTCCTTCGAGGCCCGGATCCGACCCTAATACACTAAGGGCATGCCAAGGGAAGAATTGGGTTTGCTTTACATACCTTTCACGCTCCTTAAGCCTTTCCAAACTCATTTCCCGTTTCGTTGAAAAACTGCAATTGGTCAAGTTTACCAATTGTGAGTTATTAATGCCATTATTACAACTTTAAGCATATTTGGCTACCGAAATTTCGGCAGCACTTCCCCTATACATATGGCACCCCGAGAATTCAACTCGGCTAGAAATCATCAACAACAACCCAAACGACAACATCAATATTAACAATGAACATTAAAAACACAAATATCCTTCAACTAGTCATTTTTCTCACAAGTTGACATAATCTTCAATTCAACCCAAACTTTCACTAATATCAATAATTTCACATTCATCAACAATCAAGATCATCACCATATAGTTCTGAAACATTTCATATCGTTTTCCTCAAGTTATACACTCGATATACATAATATACAATTTTCCGCCAAAGTCATAACTTATGCAAAACATCAAATCTTTGGCATACAACTTCATAACATGTTTCCAACTTCCAAATTCATCAATGATCATCACAACCAACAACCAAACAACTTCATTTCCTTAATGTCGGAAAATCATACTAAAACGACATAAGTTTCTACATTCCAATTCAATACAAACTTATATCATTCTAACTTCATTTACATTACAAACATCACAACAACACTCTAACACATTAAACAAACTTAATCCATACCACTCCATACCACACGGCCAAATGCTATTTTCATCAATTCATCCAATTTTATTCAACTTTCATTCTCAATATGAATTCCACCATACTTACAACTAGAATACAACATAATTTCAATTCTTCATTAGCATATAAGGCATGCATATACACGGCCATACATATATACTACATACCCACTTTGTAAACTTCCATTTTTCCATACAATCAACACATTTCTATATACTACAACACAATCAAAACTTCATAACACAATAAAAAGGTAGAAATTCTTACCTTTTCTTCAAGTCTTCTTCCCTTGGAGGTATGATTACTTTGGTGATTCTAATGCTCCCCACTCCAATCCAACTACACCAAGTTACAAAGGGGCCTTGACTTAGTAGGGAATCAACAAGAAATAAATTTTTGGAGCAATATTTTTGGTGGCTATTTTTCCTAGCCAAACCCGAAACCCTCCTTGGTTTTTCTCTTGTTCTTGACTTCTTTCTTGCTTAGTTTTCTTGAATGTTCTAATGCATATAATGAAGACTTTAGGCATCTTATATTAATTGCCACATGACCATGCACATGACTAATTAATTGGGCTTGGATCAAGGCCTCAAGTTAATTAATCCCATGAAAATTTAATACACATTTGGGCTTGGGCCATACCATGGCCGGCCACTCCAAGTGCATTGGGCCTTAAATTCTATTCCATCATTTTTGGCCCAATGACTTATAGTCCACGTTTTGTAATTCCCGAAACTAATTTCCAAAATTCCAAAATTACCCTTAGCCTTGTCCCACACTTTCATGACTCTATTCTTTCATGCATAACTCCTATGTTCAACAAAATATCAAATTTGACCTTATATCTCAAGGATCCAATATAATTCAAGTCTTTCCAAACGAGTGAAAACACGGGTTATAACAACTGCGGCCCTTCTGCCTCAATAATAAGAATCTATCAGCTCTGGCTCGTCGTAACTCTGGGGGCAGAAAATGTCCAAGAAATGCCTGTGAAAAATCGCCCCAAACTGTTGGGGGAGCGCCGTCCCCTCTGGATAGCCCCCATGACTCGTACCAGTTTGCCGCCACATCATATAACCGGTACGAAGCTAACGCGACTGACACTGTCTCGGAAGCATTAATCAAATCTAGAGTGCGCCGCATCTTCCTGATAAACTCCTCAGGATCCTCCTCGGGCTTTGTCCCGAAGAACTCTGGAGGACTACTAGTCAAAAACTCACGGGCTCTCGAACTATCACGCCAGACTGCCCGGTCACCTCCCAGTCCATGCCCCTGAACCTGCCCTGCCACAAGTCTCGTCAGCAACTGGACTGCCTCCCTCATAGACTGATCCTCAGTGCCTGGCCGTGGAGCTGGAGGCTGAGGTACTGGAATTGCGGGAGCTGGCGGTGGAGCCGCCCCCCGATCTGCAGCTACGGCTGCCCCTATCTCCTCCACGAGTGGCGGTATAGAAGAACCCTCTGTGTGGGGCAAAGTCTCCAGAGCAATATGTGTCTGGGCCCTGGTAATCCTCTGGACCCGGCTAGTCTCTCCCAAGGCTGCTGACTTGGCCTTTTGGGCCGCTGTTGCCTTTTTTGGAGGCATATCTGCAAATATAGCCACTCGTTAGGGAGGGGTCATCCTGATAACACAGCTCTATCGCACGATCTAAGACAGAAAGAAGGGTAGTATCCTAAATGCCCTGTAGCCTCCTGTTTATAGGTGTGGTGCACAACACACCGATAAACAAGACTCTACTAGACACGGTCTGTGGACAATCCGAGGACGAACCGCTCTGATACCACTTTTGTCACGACCCAACCCCGTGGGCCGCGACTAGTGCCCTAGCTGGGCACCTATACGTACCCGATACCCAAATTAGCATATTAACAAAATAATATAATAATAATATTAGTGGACGCTACAAAATCTAGCATAAAAAGCAGACTTGGCACACATAGGCCGATAAGGCCATCATAGAACAAAGTATCCCAAACATATGTACAGAACCCACACAGATATATCCACAGACCTCTACAGAACATAACATAATCATAAGACGGGACAGGGCCCCGTCATACCCAGAACAATGTATATATCCAGGTAGCAGTGACAGACTGTACCAAAAGATGGGCTCTGAAGAAGAGAGCGCCCCAAAATAGCAGAAATGGGATCCTAAATGTGTGGATCAGCGAACCTGTCGTCTGTACCTGCGCGGCATGAAAATGCATCCCCCGAAGAAAGGGGGTCAGTCTGAAATATGTACTGAATATGTAAAGCGGAATCACAGAAGTCAAATCATAATGATTTCAGAAAATGAGTACAAAATCCAGAGTGTCATATGCATATTTCCAAAATAGACAGAATGTGTACAGAAACATATGTCATATCATATCCGGTCCCTGCCACGGGATTCAGCAGACAGAACGTGGCCACCCTCCCGACGCTGGTGCCACAATACAGAGGAATCGGAAAAAGGGGCGTGACCCCGTATCATAAAATGTCATATCAAAATGGCCATAACAGATCAGATCAGAATAGGCGGACATGGCACATCATACTCCACAGACCCATGTACGCGTATACCTGCCCCCTCACATCGGGACGCGGCAAACAATGCATAGAATCACGCTTGACAACATATCCTGGCCCGGGCTCAGTGTGGGAAACATTGGGACATCCACGAATGGAGTAGTGAGAAACTAATGCAATTTAAAAATATCATAAATGTTTTCAAAGACTCGATGAAGCGTATCAAAGCCAAACAGATCCAATGGAGTCGGACGGGATCATAATAAATGCATTTCGGATATCATAATAAATTACAGAAGTATATCTTTCCCGAAGTCATTCCGGGTGTCAAAATAATTTATAAGATTTAATAGAATATTTAAAACAATGTTTATTAGGCGATTAGTATGATAGTCAAAACATTTCTTTCAAAAATCGCCTAAAAAGGAAGCTTTAGTACATTAAGGGCAAAACCGGGAATAGTGAGCCCGCCTCGGGACAAATAAGGCGGCGGGCTCAAATTATGCCCTCTAAGCTTATGGTGTCACCTAAAAAGGTTCTACAGATATTCCATCAATTTTCAAGTGATTTAAAGCAAAATTTCATAATTCCAAGAAATAGCGCATCAAAATGGTTCAATTCTACTGAAGGAAAAACTGAAATTTTCTCTTGCGGATTCCGAGGGCCAAGAGGTCCTTCGAGGCCCGGATCCGACCCTAACACACTAAGGGCATGCCAAGGGAAGAAATGGGGTTGCTTTACATACCTTTCACGCTCCCTACGCCTTTCCAAACTCACTTCCCGTTTCGTCGAAAAACTGCAATTGGTCAAGTTTACCAATTGTAAGCTATGAATACCAAAGTTTCAACTTAATGCATATTTGTCTACCGAAATTTCGGCAGCACTTCCCCTATACATATAGCACCCCCGAGAATTCAACTCGGCTAGAAATCATCAACAACAACCCAAACAACAACATCAACATCAACAAAGAACATTAAAAACACAAATATCCTTCAACTAGTCATCTTTCTCACAAGTTGACATAACCTTCATTCTAACCCGAACTTTCAAACTAACATCAATAATTTCACATTCATTAACAATCAAGATCATCACCATATAGATTTAGAGACATTTCATATCATTTTTCTTAAGATATACACTCGATATACTTAATATACAACTTTCCGCCAAAGTCATAACTTATGCAAAACATCAAATCTTTGGCATACAATTTCATAACATGTTTCCAACTTCCAAATTCATCAATGATCATCACAATTAACAACCAAACGACTTCATTTCCTTAATGTCGGAAAACCATACTAAAACGACATAAGTTTCTACATTCCAATTCAATACAAACTTATATCATTCCAACTTCATTTACACAATAAACATCACAACAACACAACTAACACACTAAACAAACTTAATCCATTCCATTCCAAACCACTCCATACCACACGGCCAAATGCTATTTTCATCAATTCAATCAAATTTATTCCTCTTTCATTCTCAACATAAATTCCATCACAATCACAACTAGAATACAACTTGAATTCAACACATTGTCACCACACAACACACACACACCCACGGCTCCAAGCCATATTCCAAACCCACTTTGCAAACTTCCATTTTTCCATACAATCAACACATTTCTACATACTACAACACAATCAAAACTTCATAACACAATAAAAAGGTAGAAATTCTTACCTTTTCCTCAAGTCTTCTTCACTTGGAGATGTAATCACTTTGGTGATTTTAATGCTTCCCAATCCAAACCAACTATACCAAGTTACAAAGGAACCTTGACTTAGTAGGAAATCAACAAGAAATAAATTTTTGGAGCAATATTTTTGGGGGTGAATTTCCCCTAGCTTCACCCGAAACCCCCCCCCCCCCCCCCCCCCCCCCCCCCCTTTGTTTGGCTCTTGTTCTTGACTTCTTATCTTTAGTCTTCTAATGGATAGAGATAACTATATATAATATAATTCCTTATGTTAATTAATCACATGGAAATTTAATAAAAATTGTGGGCTTGGGCCACACCATGGCCGTCCACTTCATATGCATTGGGCCTTAAACTCCATTCCATTATTTTTGGCCTAATGACTTATAGTCCACGTTTTGTAATTCCCGAAACTAATTTCCAAAATTCCAAAATTGCCCTTAGCCTTGTCCCACACTTTCATGACTCTATTCTTTCATGCATAACTCCTATGTTCAACAAAATATCAAATTTGACCTTATATCTCAAAAATCCAATATAATTCAAGTCTTTCCAAATGTGTGAAAACACAGGATATAACAAACATATCATATAAGTATATATATAACTGCCCGACCATTTAGGTACGGTGTGATCATCATTAGCCCGCATCCGGGCCTCCCGCGTCCGGGGTAAGCATCTCATGCCGCCCACTAGTGGTGTCTTCTCGGCCGTATAGGCACGATGCAATCATCGTCATAGCTGCCCACTACGCCTAGTGGTGTCTGCCTACCCAACTAGGCACGGTGTTGTCTTACATATACATAATCTAAAGCATGCATGAGAGCTCAAGTAAAAGTTATATCTCTATCGGAGTGACATAAGGTCGGGAGCCTCCGATTACCTTATGGAGTGATCCTCATCGCTATATCTCACCTTAAAGGACTAGTATTATGATGTGAGGTATCAACAAGAAATGACATCGATGGATTCATAAGGATAAGAATATCAAGCTCATCATTATCGTCATTAGTATCGTAGAACATATCTCATTTCGATCTCATAAGAAGCTTTTAATAATCTTCAGCTTTCATATTTTGGGATGTAAGAATGTCATGGAAATGTAGGAAAGAAACCATAGTTTAGAAGTCATGCCTTTGAAAGAAGGCGACTAGCCATACATACCTTTATGTCGCTCTAGCTTTACCGACTAAGTGCTCCCCTCTAATACTTACAACTCTACCTTCAAGAGAATTCGTACTAAGATTAGATAACCGAAAACATGCTTTTGATATCAATGTCACGACCCAGCCCCGTGGGCCATGACTAGTGCCCGAGCTGGATACCCATATGTACCTGTCATACATAATCGGACTAATACTATAGGTCCTCAATCAATCACAACGTAATAACATACGCGAGCCGACGAGGCTGCTTCAACAAAACGATAATATATGCAAGCCGGCAAGGCTGCTACAGCGCTAGACCATCCATAATAACCATATAGGCACAACTGACCACATCTGAACACAACCCACATACATGTCTACAGACCTCTAGGAGAATCAACAGTAACATATGACGGGACAGGGCCCCGTCGTACCCATGGACAAAACATATATGTGCATATCAGGAAGTCTGTACCAAAATCTAGGCTCCGGAACGACGGAGCTCTCCAAGACAGCAGAAAGGGGACTCTAAGCTGGCGGATCACCAAATCGAGTATCTGTACCTGCGGGCATGAAACGCAGCCCCCCGAAGAAAGGGGGTCAGTACGAAATATGTACTGAGCATGTAAAGCCTGAAATACAGTAAACAGGATCATATCTGAAATGAGGAGTACAGAACACGAGTACAATATCCAGAATACCAAAATGCTTGCCTTTGAAACATAAATCACGCATATCCATATTATATATCATACTCAACCCGTTATGGGGCGTAGTAACATAATTAGATAATCATCCTGTACATATGTATATATAACGTGCCCCGGCCCTATAGTGAGGGACTCGGTAAATAAAATCATATCATCATCATGCATATGTATATATATAACGTGTCCCGGCCCTCTAGTGAGGGACTCGGTGGATAAAGTCATCATGTGCCATCCTGGCCGCCATCACCGTATCATCATATCATCATGTCATCATATCATCATATACATATACATATAACGTGTCCCGGCCCTCTAGTGAGGGACTCGGTGAACAATGCAGTGAAGCTGTGCACGAAAACATATCCTGGCCCGGGACTCAGTGAAAGACATATTAAGACATGCACGAGTGGAGTAGTGAGCAACCATATGCAAATTAAAACATTTTCAAAGACTCCAAGGAATAATCAACACGAGCTATCATTTAAAAATCTGGACAATAGTCATATTAAATACCTTTCGAATGTCACTCGGAACATATCAAATAACTCTCGAATGTCATCATGAAGTATATCAAAAGGACTTAGAAATCATAGTCATAGGTCAATAAAAATTGAAACATCTTATGGAAGTCCAAGTATTAGTTATCATAAAATTCCCAAGCATTGGAACGTGTATATATCGACTATTATACGATGTATAGAAAACTGAAGAGGGAGGTTCAATCACTTGAAAATGGTAATATCAAGAAGTGAATAAGAATCATAAATGTCACTCAAAATTATGAATGGAATTACCCCAAAGCTCGTGTCATTTATCACTTACGCCTAGGACATGCCAAAATAAAGAAAGGATAGGCTTTACATACCTTTAGCGCTTATTCGTGACACGACACGTATACGCTGATCGAAGTGTCTCAACCTATATTAAGACGTCAAGAATTATGGTTAAGCTACGGAAAGGTTCAAAACGTGTCCCAACGTTAGTAGTTCACTTCTAGAAAATTAGACGGCGTTTCCTTTATATTCAACCAACTACACAATAACCAAGTCAATACCAACAACCACACGTTCAGGTACTATATTGAGACTAACTAAGACAGGGTCCAAGAATGTCCCGAGACAGCCCGCACAACATTTTCAAGTCAGCCCACATATTACAACATTCGATAGTAACCCACATACGACTATGACATATTCAAGCCATTTTTAATGAGCCATAGTCATAATATTTTCATTGAAACGACCTTATAACAGCCCCACCAACATAACAACACAACGTATAATCTTAACTATAATTAATTTTCCAACTCAACAAGAACAACCAAAATGCTACTTAAAATTAATTCACTAATTCCCACTAAAACAGCCCCTACGCGGTTTCAATCATCAACATACATAATTCCTTATACCCAATTCACATCTACCAAATTATACAAGTCTAAACCACCTCCAAAACATGTATAAGAGAATTAAATCTTACCTTAACAAGATTGGTTCCTCCAAATTAATTCCCAAATTGCTGCCAACGTTTTGGGTCTTCAAAGAATCCATAAATTGATCAATATTGCTGGCAACATTTCTCTTCTTCTCCTATATAATTTCCCTTAAATTGAAATTGTTTACATGGATGAAATGAGATTGAAAATGAAGAAGAGGGTGCTGGTACGTTTTTCCCCTTCAACTTAGTCATCTTAACCTTTGTAATGGAGCAATTAATATTATACTCCTACTTGGCAGCACCTTTTTCTTTTATAGTATCAAATGTAAACTTCATATTTATGTGGAAAGGGATGTTATGGAGTTGGGTGGAAACTTATCAGATAAGATTCTTGCTAGCCAATTTCTTAATTATGAAGAATGAATAGGTAGCAATGATGTCTAATACACGTTCAAAATCCATGTGGTAACGTGGATGACATGCAGCCCCTCCAATTATTTTAACATAAAAAATATAAAGTCATAAGATATAGTTTGCAAGTTCTTATCTATGGAAAATAATCCCATACACCAATATTTTAATATTTTTTTTCCAAATACATAAACTTCCAAAACTTTTGTTATTGAAATATCATATAAAATTAAGACATACACGTATTTCACAAAAACTAATACATCTAGAAATTATGTTTGTCAAATTATAATCTTTTCTCAACCTAATATCAAGAGTACAAATTTTTGTACTGTCAATTCTCATAATGAAAAAAAAAAAAACTTTTCATAAGAGAAAATAGTTTATATTCTCATAACAAATAAAATCTCATTTATAAATGTCCTCACGCAGCACATATAATTTAAAACATATTCGAGAAGTAGTAACAGTAATAGCTATAGAAAATCATACTTTTCAAATATTTATTAAAAAGGGTTTACTTAAAAGAAAATACCATACCATGACCATAAATGACAGTTTCAAAATTCATCAAACTTATTCTGTTACTAATGTCATTGAACTCGTACACTTTCTAACTTATGAAAATGCAGGATGTAACAATCAATTATCAATCTAAGAGCTAACAAAAATTGGGCAGCATCTCCTATGTTTCAATGAATTCCTCCCCATAATAAACAACTCCCAAACATCAATAACAACACCCACAATATCTTAATCAATAACTTCATCAAGCTAGACATTATTCAATTCTCAACATTTCTTATCAAAATCATTCATAACCCTAACTTTGGCACAATACCGTATCCATTCTCATACAATGCTCCTACAACATCTTTAATACTATTCATAGCAATATTATACTCATTACATATCAAAAACTATGATTCAAGTCAAGTTATTGTTCAAGAATACAAATATTTCCATATTTAAACTCCATACTCTACTTTCCTCCATAATCCAAGTCTTTTAACCACTCAATATTCTTAATGGCATGGAATGAACATAAAACTCACCTTTTATGATGTAGGAATGAGCTTTGGATGGAAATACTTTACTTGGGGAGAAACCTAACTTCAATCCCAAAGAGATGCTTGGCTTCTAGCAACCCTAATGAACATCCAAACACTTGATTCCCTTGATTATTGGTGTTTGATCTTTGACTCCTCTAGGATTTGTGACAATATGATGTGGGGAATATTCTAGAGCTTTCAAGACTTAGAGAGAAGGTGAAATCTGAAAATTTTGGACAAGGGTCGTCTATTTATAGCTGGAACTAGAAAATTCCAGAGAGGCAGTTCGGCGGCCGGGTCGATGACCCGTCGACGTGTCGACGGTCAGTCGATTTGTTTCGTCGACTTACACCTGTAATTCCCTGATTGTAGAAACGTGTTGACGGTTGGGTCGACGATCCCGTCGGCACGTTGACGGTCCGTCAACTTGGTCCGTCAACTAGCCCCTGTAGGTCTCAATCTGGAGAAACATGTTAATGGTGCACAGTGTCGACGGCCCGTCGGCATTAACTGGTGTCTGCAGAATTTCCTGAATCCGTTCAGATTGCGTCGTCTCGATTTGTTCAACTTCCAACCCCGTAAATCACCAGGAATACCTGCTGATACATTTGTACGCGGGTTAAGACACTCTCTACCTTACTTTATCCAACAATCTTTCTTCTCTCTCCTCAAATATCTTTGGAATCTTAATTAGAATCATTAGGTATCCCTTCTTACTTGTAGGGACATCATATACACCTTAACTTACGTTAGTCTATGCACCGCACAACGACATGAAATTTTTCGAGGTGTAACAATATCTTTCTCCCCATAATCTCTCTTTACTATTTTCTCTCCCCAATTTCAACATAATCCACGACAGTTTTAAAAAAGAAACCATATTCTCCCTATCACGATTGAAGAGGCTTCAAATTCAGTTAACTGTAGTTGAAATTTCAATATTCATAAACATTCAATATCAAAAGTTCCAGATAAAAAATTTCGTATGCTTTCAATGGCAGATGGAACAATTCATTCAATAACGGTACAACACAATGGAAGATGGGACGCATCAGGTGTTTTTATGTTAATGTCGAGTTTTTTTTTTATGTATTTTTGCAATTTAAAACCATATGATATGTGTAGATGTGTATAAAATATGTATGAATGCTGAATCTAATATATATATATATATATATATATATTGATTATGTAATATGTCGATACTATGGAAGTACTTTGTATTATATTTGTATCATAATCGTTCATATAATGTGTATTTCGTTTACTTTTTAACAGGTAGATACGTATGTTTTGAAGTTGAAGGAATATTATACGATTCCAACTCAAAGTTTAGTGGTTTGGTCACTGTGATTGCTGCTCAACTAGTGATAGATACAACAATTAAAGGATTGGAGATTAAATACATTGTTAGTGACAGATGCCCACCAATGACCATACACAACGGTATGGGTGTCCATGTATATTTAGACCAGAAAAAGGAAAACAAAAACTTCTTCAATAAGTATCCTTTATGTATTACATTGAGAAATGTAGCTTTGGATTTAATTAAAATCCATCAGGATGGAGGAAGCAGTTCACATTCTATACAATTCGTACCTTCACACAATGGAAAAACACTTTGGTTGAATGCCATGGTTCCAAGTGTTGATTTTGAGGCATTGGAATGTGAAGGAAATGGAATAATAAGCGACAGTCGATATGAATTTGTCGAGGAAAAACAGATTTATAAGGACTAGGAAACAGTTGTTGCGGTTATGAAGAACCACACTTTTTTGAAGCAATTCCAATTTTGAGTTAGAAGATCTAGTTCTAAAAGGTATGAAAAATTACTGTTATTTCAATACATGTTGAATAAAATACGTAAGATACATTTTTAAACAATATTTTCAATGTTTTAATAAGTGTAGGATTGTTGTATGATATATGTATGAAAACTATATATAAACTCTGTTTCTGATTTTTTTTTTCTTTCTTCCAACAATAGCTATTGTCTTGAATGCCCTGCGGACGATTGCTCTTGGTGTTTTAAATCGTCAAGTCTTAATGATTCAGTGCTTTTCAAAATTAGATCATTTTGTGAACAACATTCATGCTCATTAAAGGATAGGATTTATTCAAGACGTCAAGCAACTACAGGGGTTGTTGGAATTATGATAATGGATAAGTATGAAGATCCAAAAAGAGTATACACCCCGAAGGATACATCATCGGATATGAGGAAATAACATGGTTTAACAATGACCTACATGCAAGCTTATAGAGCCAAGTAAAAGGCATTAAACATGTTGTGAGGGGATCCAACTGAATCATACAATAAGTTGCCCAGCTACTTTTACATTCTGGAAAAAGACATATCCGGGTCAGTTGTTAGTTTGGAAAAAACAGCGGAAGACCGTTTCTTGTATGAATTTGTAGCATTGGAAGGTTGTATCAGGGGATGGGAGTATTATAGGCCTATAGTAGTTGTTGACGGCACCCATCTAAAATAAACTTATGAAGGAACTATGCTAATAGCAAGCACACTGGATCCAGGAGGTTTGTATGTTTTTTTTTTTGTGGTTAAATTACAATTATAAATGATCATATTGTTTGCGTATAATTTTTACATGTAAACAGGTAGTATACTGCCACTAGCATATGCAATAGTTGATTCTGAGAATGATGCATCTTGGACATGGTTCTTTGAGAGATTAGGAATGCTTTTGTGAAAGGGAGAATATGTGCATTGTGTCAAACAGACATGATAGTATATGGAAAGCTTTTGCATTGGTATATCTCGGGTTGACTCATTATGCATGTATTTGGCATTTGTAGAATAATTTACTTAAGAAATGCAGGGGAAATCAAGAACATGTCAGGAAACTATACTTTGCTTAGCTAAGGCATACACTCTTCATGAATTTAGTGAACTCATGGGAAGACTGGACACAATAGATAAGAAGTTGGGTGAGTACTTAGTGGATATCATAAATGGTCTCGGATATATACAACAGTGAAGAGGACATGGATGTTGACTTCTAACATTGCTAAATCTATAAACGGGAGTATTGCCAAAGCTAGAGAATTTCCAGTCTATAAATTAATGGATTACATGAGACAATTCCTTGAAACTTGGAATGAAAAACACAGTGAACAAAGGAGAAATACATTCACAGATCTTACTAACATGTACAATGAAGCTTATGAGGATAACAAGGAATTATCACACCGCATGACTATAAGTGTGTCAACTATATGAATAGTGTATGATTTATGTAAATATGTTATATGTTTGTCACGACCCAACCCGCCATGACTGGCACCCAACTAAATCCTAGTGGGCGAACCAACACACAAGACATCTATCCCTTCAAATCCGGTTTTATATTAACCAAGCTAATCAGTTATTACTCATTCAAACATCAAATGAACAAAATAAGTCATGCCATAAAATACTGAAATAAGTGCGGAAGTCCTAACTATTACAAAATCCCCAAAATTCGAAAGTCATCATACAGGACTCTAATCTAAAACATGTCTAAGGAATGAAATCTGACAAATAAATTCATAATGTCCAGAATAAGAAAAGACATCATAAGAAGAAGATCTTCGGGCGTCCTAGCATAGGAAGAAGCTCACCCTAAATCTATCAGCAAACGTCCTCCACGCTAGATGTGAGGGAGGATAGCAGTCTCCGTGTCAAAATCTGTACTCAGAAGAATGCATCAAGGTAGTATCAGTACCAACACTATGTACCGGTACGTATCATAGGCCCACTAAGATTAGTATCATGTATATTTCATAAAATCAATAGAATAAACAAGCCAGTCAATAGACATGAATATCAATAAACCACAGCAAGTCAACAAAGGATAATCAAAATCAAATCACCAAGAATGTCAAGAATCACAATCACGTAAGCCACAACGGAAATACGTTTACCACAATAACCACACTCACTGTACACACATGCTAACTGATGTCATTGCTCAGTAGTCATGACCTGCAGGGGACCCATGGTGTCTATGTACCACTCGTTCCGGAATACTTCTCGGACCCGAGCACAACCCTTCGCTCCAGAACGAACCTCGGACGCTGGACGTATTAACGTACCTCTCATTTTCGGAACTAACCTCGGACCACGATCCCATAATCTAGGTCATATATGTGCCTTTCCATACCTCTTTATAGAACAGTGTTTCTTACCTTCTCAATATCAATACTTAAATTATCATTCCATGTCATAATACCCTCGAGAAGATCATATTAGCTTCTCATCACAATACATCCACTGCAGAATCAGCATACAGGAATAGTGGCACGAAGCCTACATAATCACTCAATCACAATCACATACGAATTTAGCCACACAATATCATGCATGAAAACTAGACAGGCTTTCTCCTAAAGAATTCACAAACATACAATCAACTAACCAAAGTCTAACTCAAGTAGTCTGTAATCTACCTCAATGTAGAGCTGGGATAATGCAAGTCACTTCGCTACAGCCTTTCCTTTCCTTAAAGCCCCAGAACGCTCAAAGTCTAGAAATAGAAGGCCCAACGAGTCATAATTACTCAAATCACAAGTACTGTCACGACCCAACCAGAGGGCCATGACGGGTACCCAGAGCTAGCCTACCGAGCAACACTCATCATACTCATCATCATATTCAACGTAGATCAACACAATTCTCAAACAAGCTTACCATGAAACGATCCTCAATTACTCCTCAAAATATACGTATATGTACAAGCCCACAAGGCTACAAGATAATATACCAAACGTAAACTAGAGAAATCATAAGATGTCTACTACCCACATATGTATCTACGAGCCTCTAACAGGAGTAATAAAATCATAAGGATGGGACAGGACCCCGCCATGCCCCAAATATGTGCACAAAAGAATATACCAATAAACGGCAACTCCGGAGAAATGGAGTGCTCCTGTTTATCCGCTGAAAAAGCTCCTAGGGATCTGGACTGTCTCCCTATCTACCTGCGGGCATGAACTCGGCATTCACAAAAGAAAGGACGTCAGTACGAATAATATACTGAGTTTGTAAGGCATGAAGAATGACATAATAAAGAGATAAGGAACATGAGATAAAGAGATAACCTAAACATATGATTGCCTCTTAAGGTGGATACCATGCATATTAATTTTTCCTTTTAAAACCACATCATAACATATGTATATGTATATATAAGTAAGCTATCTGAGTCATATTTCATTACTAGCCCGCGTCCGGGATAGTCGTCTCACGCAGCCCACTAGTGGTGTCTGCCCGGCCAATTAGGCCCGATGTAACTATCATCATCCATAAGCCGCCCACTTACGCCTAGCGTAGTGGTGTCTGCCCGACCCGACCAACTAGGCCCGGTATTATCATATATAAGAATAAGCATGCATGTGAGCCCAATCAAAGCTACAATCATATCGGAGTGACGTAAGGGCGGTGACCTCTGACTGTATTATGGAACATTCATCATCACTATATCTCACCTTGAAGGATCTAAATTATAAAGTGCAACAACAACAAGAAATAATATCAATGAATTTATCAAATAAGATTGTTAACTCATAATAGCATCATCTCATTATCATAGAACATATCTTGCCTCTAGCTCATGAGGGACTCTTAATAATCTTAGACTTTCAACTTTAGAATGTAAAAAGGTCATGGAAATATAGAGCGGAAATCATAATATAGGAGTCATGCCTTTGAAAGAGAGAGGACTAGCCTTAACATACCTTTACGTCTTCTTGATGACTAAACGTTCTCCTTCCAAGCTCGCAACTATACGTTCAAGAGAATTCGTACTAAATTAGATCATTTAAAACATGTTTAAGTATAAACTAAAGCGACTAAGAGCTAACGAAAATTGGGCAGCATTTCCTTTGTTTCGTCAACCTTTTCCATACACTAAACAACTCCCAAACATCGACAACAACAGCCAAAATATCATAATCAATAGATTTTTTCAAATTAAGCTTTGTTTAATTCTCAAGACTCCCTCCCAAAATCATCCATAATCATAGCTATAACACACATCATATCCCCTTTTCATATAATACTTCCTCAACATCATTAATGTCATTTACAACAAGAGTATAATCACGACATATCAAGAATTATGACTCAAGTCAAGTTACTATTCAAGAATATCATTAAAACCATGTTTGAGCTTCATATTCTTCTTCCTTCCTTCATTCAAGTTACCCCACAACCAAATACTCTTACTAATATGAAATAGATGTAAAACTCACCTTTTATTGTGTAGGGATGAACTTTGGATGCATATGCTTCACTTGAGAGAAACCCCAACTTTAATACCAAAAGAAATCTTGAACTCTACAAACCATAGATAGCCTCTCCACACATGATTCGCTTAATTCTTGGTAATTAATGCTTGATTTCCCTTGGGTTTGTGTTAGTAGGGTGTATCGAATATTCTATAACTGACCGTATAAGTCCATCAGAGATTGATCCAATCTGTGACTTTTAGATGGACCACTATGCAAACCGTATAAAGTTATATTGACTGTATAGTTGGTCGTATAACTCACCCTTTTTCCGAAAATGGTCTCGTCGATTCGTTTGATCTCCGATCCTTATGGAACCTTCTTAACATTTGCCTAATACTTCATTAACAATTCAGGGAACCTTATGACTCATCCTCAAGACCTTACTAAATAATCGTTTGCTTGATAATTACAGAACCTTTCCCAAACACAACTTATACTTCACTTTCCTTTGACGAACTTAATCCCACCAATTATTATAACTCCAAATTCTTATTGCATACACTTGAAAGTTACCAATATCCTTCTTATGGTCATAAGAACTCCATGCTCACCTTATGCTTACTCTAGTCCACTCACAGTATGACAACCCAAATTTTCGAGGTGTAACACTCTCCCACAAAAAAAAAACATTCGTCCTCGAATGTTAAGTTGTCGGGAATTGTGTAGAAATTTCGCCAGAGTCTCCCCTATAACACGGCACTTCCATCCTATCACAACAAGCCAAAATAACATGACTCATAGGGCTACAACAATAATAGCAAGAAGACATGGCCACACACGACCCAAAACCATTGAAAGAAACATTACATTACACATGGGGACAATGGCGTCTCATCTTGCAATTCTGCTGGGGGGGGGGGTGGAGATAAGTACTAGTATTGGACTTCATATCTCTTTACGCTTCCCAATGCACCTCTTTGCTTCCTCGTCCCTTCATAATACCTTCATCAAGCTTATATTTTTAGTTCTTCCTTCACTACTTCAAAACCATTTGAGAGGGCAGTAAGAAATTCTCATAAAATATTTTAATAATCTTCCCAAATCTTTTCAAAATGAAATTTCCGCACTCCAATGATTTAATACCGTCTCATTCTTGCAAGCTTTATGCGACCACTGGTATATATCAATTCCAAGCCATCTTAACAGGTCTTTTCATCATTCTTAAAGGCCTAACGTACATGTTCTTAACATACCTTGGGAAGTTCAAAAACGAGCTCTATCTGCTTATTTATTCCAAAATAGAGGTTTACTAGGATGACCTATCTTTCCCAAATCTCTTGAAATGTATCGATCTTCAGGCACTGGTAGAGAACCAAGCATTTGACAAATTTTCATAGATAGCTCATATGATTCCTCACAATTGCAACACCTATTTCAGCTCTAGATTCATCATCATTCTTGATTAGTACCACAAAATTGTCTTACACAAGTTTACTCCTTATTTCCTTCTTTATCCACACTGGTCGCTTCCAGTTTCTCACCTAAATCTATGCTACTGCATTTACTCCGCAATGCAGCCTTAATTTCTTCATCTTTGAGTATTCTAAGCTTGAAATTCTTGTATCACCCATACATTCCCTCTTCTAAACGATCATACACATTTGTTCCTTTTCATTGTAGGTCGCTACCATTAAGTATTCACATGCTTCTGATTAGTTCATATCCATTTCAATGCTCTCATATTGTTAGCTCTGCATCTTTCCGTTAGCAAAGGCATTACAAAATTCTGAGTCAAGCACTCTGCCTTCAAGGCTTTCCCTGTACAATTCTTCCTAAATTGTTATGCGACATTGGAACTTCGCATCCATGTAACTTGCTTGCGGTGGCTATTTCACTTGACTTCCTCTCTCAGCCCATCATTCACTTCTCCTCTTAATCCAAGTCTTGCTCTCATCACCTATATCTCCTAAATATAAAATCATTCGCATGAGCCCTTATTGCATGGAAATACCGTTTTATTCTTGTCTACCTTATGCTTGAACCAAAGCCACAATACCCATGTGATGTATCTTCGTGGGATTAATACTGCTCTTCCGTTATATGCCCATCCTTTAACTCTACCTCGTAATCTAACTTATTGTTGTACGACTGCCATGTTGGGTTCTCCGCCCGTCTTCCATTCTATGGTCCATATCTTGTATTATCTCATTCTTACGCCTCCGACGGCCACGTTGCCTCGGAAAATTGAAGACTACTTCTTTGATGGTCTCTTTTGGTTACCATTTCGTTGCCACGACCATCAAACCATGAGGGAATTGCCTTTAGCCCTATGCTGCTCTCCTCAATTCTATCAAGACCCATAGATCGTCTTGCGTATTAATCATTTCATCGATGCAGCTCATAATTGCTCTATACTCCCTATACCGTATCATCCACAAACCCGACCTCTCTTAGCTCACCTTTCCCCAATAATCACTCCCTGGGACCTTTACCGTATAACTCAGCAGGGATGCAACCATTTGTTGCTGTCTGGAGATACATATAAAGTCAGCCCATTGATCGTTCACAATCAAACCTTGTTTCTTCTTCCGTCTTACCTCTCATCCTTTTCTCAAATGATTTCATCCACAGGACAATCGTTCTAAGCATATTTCATAATACTATTGACTACCCCTCCCCTTTTTTTTTGAACTGCAACTTAAGGTTCAACGTCAATCCTTTCATACTCTTCTCTGATCAGTTCACACTACCATAGGGGTATTGTCCCCTGCCATCTCAACATTTTAATAATAGGGTAACACCTGGTCCTTTTAAAATTCTTTGGAGAGATATTGTATAAAGTCGCCCTTCATGCATAAAATATCTTACCCCACAAATGGTTTTACAGTCCTTGTCATCATTCAATCAGCCACACCGTTCTTACAGTAAGATTCAAAATTTAAATCATTCCATGACACCTATTACGATTCCTACTTAATGTTAGGATATCCACAGGGTTTGATCCTCTTCCACCCTCTGTTTATCGGGTTTCTGCTCTAGTAGACCTTTCTTCTATTTGCCTCACTTTTGCCCTTCCTTCTCTGTTTCCAACATGTCTCTCTTTCTTCTCTTCTCTTTTTTTTCCTACTATACACACATCACATATACCGGTCATTAGTCATTTATAGTTCTTTTGTTTCGTTGATCAACCTTATTTTGGTTTAACTTCCCATCATATCAGTAATAACAAACTTCTGTCATGTAACCGTTCGAGTAAATTCCTGGATAAATAGCCTGAACTACAACACAGAATACAACTGCAGTCATACTATCGACCAATTGCCAGGCAAGGAGCTTTTATGAACACATCTCTTTTAATATCTTTCCTCGAGGTCTCACCGAGGTCAATTAGGCCAGCTTATAGTGGCACGAAAGTTTTCTCCCACTATAATCATCAGGTAGAGCCTAACATAATAATCAGATTCAGTGTCTCATACATCGGCTTATACATATATATCAAATTCATTTCACAACTTAATGTTCCCCAAAACTATGAGGGCTAGCTAAATTGTTCTAACTTGCAACTTCTTCTAGAGTGATTATCCCTTTAATTTTTCTTAGTGTATAAAACTTCTTTCAATCCCAAGCACTTCACCTGCCCTCCTCATGTTCCTTATCCCATCCTAACCCATTCATCATTCCCTTAGCTTAATACGTACTTACTATGGTTATCCCGCATTTAACTACTAACTCCGTCCTTAATCACTCATTGCTATGCACTTTTCCTTCTTCTTACAACAATCCTGCCTACAGTTCCCACAATTTCTTATAAATTCCTGGAAGAATTCTGGCAGAGTTTCCTTTATAAACATAATAATCCCAAACCTGCACACATCTCAGAAAACGCATCTCATGCCTTAGGAGGCCACATATAGAAACACATATGATATATAACTTAATCGCATAAGGCTGATTACTATAAAAGAAGGTAAAATAATAAGGCTTGTCTCATAAGTTGTACCTGGACACCCTTTCCAGAACTTCCTTTTTTTAAGCATTATGTCAATCAACTCCTTTCACGGAGGTCTACTTACTCATAACTCATACTTCTAGCTATCACTGAATCACCGACCAGTATAGACACCTTAGAATGTTTGATTAGCTCAAGTTTCACCCCAATACGGTCGGCAACATCGGAAGCAATATATGTAATGAAGTAAACTCCGAATCAATCGATGCATATGTGTCATAAGAGGACACCAATAATATGCCTGTGATAGCATTAGGGAAAGACTCAAGATCCTATGGTCCCGCTAGTGAATACAGGCGGTGCTGAGGACCACTCGAACCAGATGCTCCTCCTCTACCTCTGCCACGACCTGCTGGTGTATGCAAGCTTTTTCCTTAGAGGGCGTACTGGTAATAAAGAGCCAACTGGTAATCCTGTAGGCCGAACCTTATTTCTACCACGTAGCGATGGACAATCGCGCCTGAAATGGCCTGGCCGAGCACAGGCATAACAAATATCCGTACCCAAGCGGCACGGTCCAGAATGTTGCTTACCACACTGGGTACATCGTGGTATAGCTAATCTCATCAGGCTTGAGTCACCCCTGGTCTGGGAGCTGGAAGCTCTAGAACTCTGAACTGGCCCCAAACAAGCGGATCTGTCAACCCTGGGTCTAGGAAACTATAGAGGCGTACTAGCTATTGAACGAGTTGAGTGCCTAGAGAGTTGCTGCCTCGAGGAACCTCAGAACTCACGGTCAAACCCTGAAGACTTGACCCTCTTTCTCCAACCTCTGTCACCATGGCCCGCACCCTGCTGCTGAGCTTGAGCGATACTAACTTGGTCAGCAAAAGAATGGCCTATCTCATCTCCTGGCCTAAGGCATCTGGTGGAGGAACTACGGGTGCTGGAGCTAAAATTGAGGCTTCTCTTTGCTCCTCCAGAGTGGGTGAAGTATTAGAGAACCGAAATACGGCCTTACTCTGGGACTCGCCCTCCTATCTATCTATAGGTGGCTCTCATTCAGTCCTTCTTTCTGTCACTGTATCGCCCTTTTGGGATGCTGTCGCTTTTCCTTTCGTAGACTTTACTGAAAACATAGCGCACGATTAAGGAAAAAGGGAATTCTCATATCATGGCTCTATCGCACGATCTATGATAAGAAGGAAGGTCATTCATTCCTAAATGCCCTGCAGCCTCCTGTTTATAAATGTGGTGCGCTTCACACCCATAAACAAGACTCTACCGGACATGGCTCGTACACACACTCTAGGACGAACTGCTCTGATACCACTTTTGTCACAACCCAACCAGAGGGCCATGACCGGTACCCGGAGCTAGCCTACTGAGCACCACTCATCATACTCATCATCATATTTAACGTAGATCAAACAAGCTTACCATGAAATGATCCTCAATTACTCCTCAAAATATACGTATATGTATAAGCCCACAAAGCTACAAGATAATATACCAAACGTACACTAGAGAAATCATAAGATGTGTACTACCCACATATGTATCTACGAGCCTCTAACAGGAGTACTAAAATCATAAGGACGGGACAGGACCCCGCCATGCCCCAAATATGTGCACAAAAGAATACACCAATAAACGGAAACTCCGGAGAAGTAGAGTGCTCCTGTTTATCCGCTAAAAATGCTCCTAGGGATCTGGACCGTCTCTCTGTCTACCTGCGGGCATAAATGCAACGTCCACAAAAGAAAGGACGTCAGTACGAATAATGTACTGAGTATGTAAAACATGAAGAATGACATAATAAAAAGATAAAGAACATGAGATAAAGAGATAACCTGCACATATGATTGCCTCTTAAGGCGGATACCATGCATGCTAACTTTTACTTTTAAAACCACATCATAACATATGTTATGTATATATAACTAGGTTGTCTGATTCATATATCATTACTAGCCCGCGTCCGGGATAGTCGTCTCACGCCGCCCACTAGTGGTGTCTGCCCGACCAATTAGGCCCGATGTAACTATCATCATCCATAAGTCGCTCACTTACGCCTAGCGTAGTGGTGTCTGCCCGGCCAACTAGGCCCGGTATAATCATATATAAGAATAAGCATGCATGTGAGCACAATCAAAGCTACAATCATATCGGAGTGACGTAAGGGCGATGACCTCTGACTGTATTTTGGAACATTCATCATCAATATGTCTCACCTTGAAGGAGCTAATATTATAAAGTGCGACAACAACAAGAAATAATATCAATGAATTCATGAAATAAGATTGTTAACTCATAATAGCATCATCTCGTTATCACAAAACATATCTTGCCTCTAGCTCATGAGGGACTCTTAATAATCTTAGACTTTCAACTTTGGAATGTAAAAAGGTCATGGAAATATAGAGGGAAAATCATAATATAGGAGTCATGCCTTTGAAAGAGAGAGGACTAGGCTTAACATACCTTTACGTCTTCTTGACGACTAAATGTTCTCCTTCCAAGCTCGCAACTCTACGTTCCAGGGATTTCGTACTAAATTAGATCATTTAAAACATGTTTAGGTCTAAACTAAAGAGATTAAGAGCTAACGAAAATTGGGCAGCATTTCCTTTGTTTCGTCAACCTTTTCCATCTACTAAATAACTCCAAACATCGATAACAACACCCAAAATATCATAATCAATAGATTTCTTCAAATTAAGCTTTGTTTTATTCTCAAGATTCCCTCTCAAAATCATCCATAATCATAGCTACAACACATATCATATCCCTTTTCATATTATACTTCCTCAAAATTATTAATGTCATTTACAACAAGAGTATACTCACGGCAAATCAAGCATTATGACTCAAGTCAAGTTAGTATTCAAGAATATCATTAAATCCATGTTCGAGCTTCATATTCTTCTTCCTTCCTTCATTCAAGTTAATCCACAACCAAATACTCTTACTAATATGAAATAGATGTAAAACTCACCTTTTATAATGTAGCAATGAACTTTGGATGCATATGCTTCACTTGAGAGAAACCCCAACCTTAATACCAAAGGAAATCTTGAACTCTACAAACCCTAGAGAGCCTCTCCACACATGATTCTCTTAATTCTTGTTAATTAATGCTTGATTTCCCTTGGGTTGGTGTTAGTAGGGTGTATAGAATATTCTAGAACTCTCAAGATGTGTGGAGGAAGTGAGAGAAATGAAAAATAAGAACTTGGGTCACTACCAGAAATTAAGCCTATGGCAACAGATTGTTTAGCCACGGTTCTTAAACTGTTGTTGTAGATGTTATATTGCAACGGTTAAAACCGTTGCCAAACGGTTTTGGGGACACGGGTACAGGTTAATAATTAAACCGTTGCCACTGTACAAAACCGTCGCTATAGGTTTACCTATAGCAACACATTTTTTAACCGTTGCTGTTAATGTTATTTGTGACAGCTATTAAATGAAATATTTTATCTATTGGAACGGTTTTAATTCCCTCCACCCTTTAATTTCCCCGCTCTATTTTTTGCTTAACCTGCCAAAATCATTTATTTTCTTTTCTTTTTACATTTATTTGCTAAATCAAAACTAATATGTCTTCTCTTTCATCTGATGAACGTATCAAACAAAAAAATCCTCTCCATTAACGATTCTCCATCAGAACTCCTCATTTCATCTTCTCTGTATATTGTTGTTTGGTCATTTTCAACTGAATTTTCAAAATATTAGTGTAGTTAATTTCTAGGGTTGAAGCTGCTAAATGGTTAGAAGAAGTGGTTGTTTGAGAAATCTAAGAAGACATATTTGAGACATCATTAGCTGAAGAAATTGTAAGTTCTTTGCTGATTATTTTTGAATTTCTTCTTTAATCTCTTATTTTTTCTTTAATCTGTGCGGTGTGGGTAGTGTATTTGATATAAGCTAAGTTCAGGAAACTCGTATATAAGCTAAAAAATAGAACCCCTTTTGTGATATTCAGCAAACAATTAATTTGGGTCCTTTGTCGAAGTGGGTTTGAAATAATTTTAAGCCTTTTGGTTGGGTCTTTGCTTTGCTTGGTTCTACAATATCACTTTTCTTCCCTATTTTTTTTGTCAAAAGAAAAAGCTGAGATTTGCCTTTTTTCCTTTTACTTTCTCTGCAATTTCACTCTTGTTGGGTGCATTTTATAGTGGCGATTTCATATAGTGTGGTGAAATTGTTTTCTCTGGACCTGATGTTGGATCTAAACTTGTTTCTTCTTGTAATTTTTTGTATAACTTTAATCGACCATATCTTGAGTGACTAAAAATTACCATGGAAGTGGCTATAAAGTATAGAATGTTTATCTTTTTCTCGACATGGTGTTTTTGAATGGCTAAAAAGATACAGTTAAAAAGCCAGATTATTGCTGCTCTGCTTCGTAAATGTAGTTACAGAGGAAACTTTTATTGGTTTCAGTTAGTAGAATAATGTATTTTTGGAACAATATTCATGTGATTAAAATCAAATGAGAAGGCATTAAGTCAAATAGTAAATGAAGAAATCTCTTTAGGTACAGGGAAGTGGAAGACAAAGGAGAAACGTTTATGCAATATTGTGTTCTGGTCCAAATAAAAAAGGTTCATATAGTGTATTTTATTGCTATTCTAGATCCTAAAATTTGAAATAAGCCACCTGCCACATGCAAATAAGCCTACATATTGTCATATAATTGCTTGACCTATTGGTTTGTTGTTGATGATGTGAAAAGAATTCAATGGTCTTGGCTAACAGGAAAAAGAAAGTTTTTTCTTTATGGATTTTGATTGTTCTCCCAGAATCCCAAGTGTTCTTCAACGACACTTTATCACGTCGTAAACGACTGGTTCGACATCGCAGAGCACAGTTTTTTCTTTAAGGGTGTTGATTGTTCTCCCAGAATCCCAAGTCTTCTTCTACGACACTTTGGTCACTTCGTAGACGACTAGTTCGACATCGCAGAGCCCGTGAATCGCTAGTGTGAGGTAAGGGCTTTTGATTTCTTCATGTCCCTTCATCTTTTTCTTCGTTTTCATTAAAATTGTGATTTTGGTTTGTTCAAATTATTGAGTTTTTGTCTCAATATTTTTACAATATCTGGTTGCTTATTTTCCTATTATATCATTTAAAGTAGATAAGAAATGGATGGAACTACTTCAATTTAGTAAATATCTAGTGAAATGTGTGAGCTTTACTATTTTCGAATAGCTAAATCATGGTTATTACTAATTTCCTGAAGTTAATGCTATGTCTAAGGTTGGAGTGTTCCAATTTAGGACTTGATGATGTCTTGAGTTGGTGCTACAAAAGCCTAAACTATGTATGTGGTAAAAAAATGAAAACTTGATAAAATGAGTTAATGATAGAATTCTGCATGCAAGGTTGTGTCCTGCTGCTCATCTTATTGGTCACACCAGGTGTAAAACTGCAGTAACTCATACTGCTATTGCACTGCATTCCATCAGTACTTGTGTCAATCAAATTGTTTCCCAAGCTTGGCCCCTTGATGCACAACTTGACCAACTATCCTCTCAAGAAATTACTCAGTATCTTAGTGTAATTCTTTTGCTTGACTGATGTGTTGTAATAAACCAGCAACAATACGAGGAGACTGTTAGAAGCTGCAACTTGCTACACTCCCAGGATTGCCTCTCATTGTGTGACTCTGCATAATTTCTTTGTTGTTTCCATGCAAAAGTCATGTATCCATATTCCACATGAAAAACAGCAACCATTTGAATCCTGCACAACTTAACTATAATGTAGCTCTTTTGCTTCAATGAAATTTCTGGAGGAAACTAGCACCAGTGCAAATTTTCAACTACTGCATACTCCCTAAAGCCAATACCATTTCCACATATAGTCAATTCTTCAGCAGGATGAGCATATAATGCTAATACCACACACTGAAGAAGAGTCAATACATAGATCCTGTATGACCATACTGTCTATCTAACTAGTAACAGCAACCCCACTTCAGACTGTGCAAACCAAAGTTGGTGTTTTGTGACTTGTATTACCAACAACACTTGCAGCTTCTGTGAGCTCTGCATTTTTCTATCAATACCAATACAAACCAACACTAGCTGCATTTTTTATGAACCTGCATATCTGCAAATTAAAAAACCAGTAAAACCAGTCACACTGTTAATTTGCAGACTACAGTTGTTTATTTTTGTGCCAACTCTGTACTCTATATCATTTCCTGAATCTGTGTAAATTCTTGCAAATTTTTTTCCTTCAATCAATACTTCACATGCAAAGAAGAAAACCACCTTAAAAATAACAGCTACCCTCCTACTCTCCTCCCAAAGAATTTGAGTATGGAGATAGCAATGGATCACTGCATTCCACTGTATCTTTTCATCATAAGCTGCTGCAAATAGCAGCAACTCATTTAGCCAGATTAAGTAGCATAGTGCAGCATCCAAGTGTTTCAATCCTCTGAATTTCCCATCTGCATGATTTCCAATTAAGACCAATTTAAGGTTTAATTTTTTGCTTATCTGTTTCAGTTTTTTTTACTGTAATTTTATAAACTGCTAAACTCAAGATTTTGTGTGGTCGATAGGAACTTGTAAGTATCATTACTTTTATATAAGAAGTTGCTTATTTGAGCTGGACTTTGTGAAGTTAACTAGTGGACTGGTAGGCTAAAATGTTGTTATATTAGAGTTGCAACAAGAATAATAAGTTCATTTAGCTATTTACTGTTTCTTTTTTTAAGGCTTGAGTGTTACTATAACAAAATGGTTAGCTATAATGGTTATGTCAGTGTGAGCTTGCTTATATTGTGCTAGTAAATAACCCGAATAAAGGAGGAGGGTGGTGGTAGCCAACCCGCGTAAAACTTGCGAGATTAAATGGTATCACTTTATCAAAAAGTGTCATTTCCAGTGAGTAAAAAGAAATACTCTTCCACATAAAAAAACTCAGATTTTGTACTTCTGTGGAGAAAGATTGTGAACAAGGAACACCTAGTTAGGAAGTTTAATTTATACTACAGAACTGGACCTTTTTAGATCTGTACCACCCCAATTTCCTGGACTTGATTTAAGTGCATCTATGTTCAAAGCTTTGCTTTACCTAAATCCTGACTTCACTGAACATGTCTAGAATTTTATCTTTATTTTTTATTACTTGTTGCTAAAGGGATCTGGTGATCTTGACTTCAGTTTCTAAGTTTAGCATGAATCTTAATTTTGGTGATTTGCTTGTGATATGTAGGATTAAATGGATAATGGAGATAAAAGTTGGATGAGTCACCTAAGATGGACAGAAGAGTATGTTGATGGAGTGAATTATTTTCTTGATAAGGCATTTGAACGAGCTTCTCAAGGAAATGAGATATTATGTCCTTGCAAGAAGTGCATGAATCGCTATTGGCATTACAGAAATGTGGTGGAGGATCACTTGGTTGTTCATGGTTTTGTTGATAATTATACCAAATGGGTTTTTCATGGAGAAGGGGTTTCATCGAGAAATACACCGCATCCAATAAATGACGATGAAGGTTCTAACTTGCGTGATGACATTGATGGACTACTTCATGATACATTTAGAAATGTAGAGGGTGAGTCAGGGCATGAAGAAGTAGTGCGACACGGTTTATCTGCAGATGCAAAGAAATTTTTTAAATTATTGAAGGAAGGGAAACAAGAGTTATATCGGGGTTGTGAAAATTTTAATAAATTGAGTTTCACCATTCGGTTGTACTTATTTAAATCATTACATGGTTTGAGTAATGTAGCATTCTCAGACTTGTTAGATTTGATAATAGAGGCATTTCCCTTTGCTCAGATACTAGAGTCTTTCAATAAGGCTAGACAAGTGATTAAATGTTTGGGTCTTCATTACGAAAAAATACATGCATGCCCTAACGACTGCATGTTATTTTGGAAGGACAATGAGAAAGCAGATAACTGCTCTGTCTGTGGAACTTCTAGATGGAAGAGTGTTGGTGATGCCTCGACTAATTCACGCTCTAAAATTCCTGCGAAGGTTTTAAGGTACTTCCCCTTAAAGCCTAGGCTACAGAGGATATTCATGTGTTCTGAAACAACTGTTGCAATGAGATGGCACGCTAATGAACGACCCAATGATGGAAATTTAAGGCATCCTGCTGATGGGGAAGCATGGAAGGATTTTGATCGTTTGTACCCAGACTTCTCTCGAGATCCTCGTAATGTTAGATTGGGTCTTTCAAGTGATGGTTTCAACCCATTTAGAACCATGAGTATTTCTCATAGCTCGTGGCCTGTTATGTTGATGAACTATAATTTATCACCATGGATTTGCATGAAGTCGGAGTATATTATGTTGTCAATGATCATTCCAGGTCCATCATCTCCAGGAAATGATATAGATGTGTATCTACAACCACTAATTGCAGAATTGAAGGAACTATGGGAACCTGGGATAGAAACATATGATGCTGAAACCGACCAAACATTCTGAATGCGTGCAGCCTTATTGTGGACAGTTAGTGATTTTCCAGCATTAGCAATGCTTTCAGGATGGAGCACCAAGGGAAAATTGGCATGCCCCACTTGTAATTATGACACATGCTCTCAATATCTCAAACATAGTCGTAAGATGTGTTACTTGGGGCATCGTAGATTTTTGCCTTCTGATCATCCATTGCGAAAAGATAAGAAGTCGTTTGATGGTAAGAAGGAGCATAGACCTGCACCTACACCTTTGTCGGGTATAGAAGTGCTTGAAGAGCTACATGAATTCAACAATGTGTTTGGAAAGGGCAAAAAAAAAGGCCTCGAGATAATAAGGGTCCGTGGAAAAAAAGATCTATTTTTTTTGAATTGCCATATTGGGCACATAACAAATTGAGGCACAATCTTGATGTGATGCACATAGAAAAGAATATATGTGACAGTTTGCTTGGGACTTTACTGGAGATAGATGGAAAGTCAAAGGATCATGTAAATTCTCGCTATGACTTACAAGAAATGGGGATACGAAAGGAGCTACAACCAATAGAAGATAATGATAGAAATGTAAGTTTGGCTCAAGCTTGTTTCTCCATGAAGCCCGAACAGAAAAGGTTGTTTTGCACCGTCTTGAAAAATGCCAAATTACCAAAAGGGTGTGCTTCTAATATATCACATCGTGTGCAAGTGAAGGAGATGAAAATATCAGGGTACAAGAGTCATGATGCTCATTTTATAATGCATTACCTGCTCCAGGTTGCCGTTAGAAAAGTGCTGCCCAAGATTGTTTCATTAACCTTGATTAGATTGGGCAATTTCTTTAGAGCTATATGTAGTAAGGTTATAAGTAGAAGAGATCTTGAGAAATTGGATTCTGAAATTGTTGAAA
This sequence comes from Lycium barbarum, assembly GCF_019175385.1. NCBI lineage: Eukaryota > Viridiplantae > Streptophyta > Magnoliopsida > Solanales > Solanaceae > Lycium > Lycium barbarum. The sequence goes on along the minus strand of NC_083347.1, from coordinate 69,664,135 downwards.
TAATATGTGACCTGGAAAGGATTTTTCATCCAGCATTTTTTGATATAATGCCACATTTACCTATTCATTTAGTGAATGAAATTAAGCTTGCGGATCCGACTCATCTTCGCTGGATGTATCCCAATGAGAGGCACATATGTAAGTTGAAGACGTTCGTTCGTAATCGATCTTGTGCAGAAGCATCAATAGCAGAGGGTTTTTTGGCTGAAGAGTGCTTGACCTTTTGTTCAAGATACCTACGCGATGGTGTGAAGACAAGATTCAGTAGGTACGAGACTGAGGATGATGAATGTGCTCAGAATTTGTCACCTATATTCCATAAGATAGGTCATCCAATTGGAATTGAGAAGAAAAAGGATTCGACTTTTATAATGGATCCACAGTTACGTTATGAGGCACATCGATATGCCTTATTCAACACTGGAGATGAACAAGTTGAAAAGTTTATCGAGTAAGATCAAATACATAACAATTACTTATATTTTAAACTTCATTCATTTTGTTATGATAACGCCTGTTAAGCTCAATTTATAAAGTCCTAAATATTAAATTTCAAATATTCATGATTGCAGGGAACATAAGAATGTAATCAGTAATCATACTAGATCAAACGCATGGGCAAGAGCAAGGAATCATAGTCGGGAATTCAGCAGTTGGTTTGAAGAGAAAGTTAAAAATGTTGAAGTACTCGATTATCTAATATGGCTATCTAGAATGCCTAATGTGGTGGGAAAGAGATACACTGCATATTTCATTAATGGATACCGATTTCATACAAAAAGTCGGGATGCCCCACGAAAGACTCAAAATAGTGGAGTGACGCTAGCAGCAACAACAGATAGTTTTGCTAGTTCTAGGGACCAAAATCCCATAGATGGAGAGGTTATTTATTATAGAGTTATTCAAGATATCATTGAGATTGATTATTATGGCCATTTTAGTGTTGTACTGTTTAGATGTGATTGGTTTCATAATGAAGTAGATGAATATGGGTTAACTCGGGTATACTTCAATAAGTTATGCAGTAAAGATGATCCTTTTGTGTTGGCATCACAAGTTCATCAAGTTTTTTATGTGGCGGATCCAGTTGAGAAAGATGTTTATTATGCAAGGAATAAAGTCCCTGTTGATTTGTATGATCTAGAGAAAGAGAATTGTCCTAATATAGGAGACACATTTTGGAGGGAGCCTAATGATGACACTGGTCCCTCAACTAGATTAGATGAAGGTGACGTTAGATGGTCAAGAGAAGATGTGCCCGCTGATGTCATTGATATTCCATCTAATGCACAACATTCAGAAGAAACAATTATGGAAACATCGGAAGAGGAGGATGAGTTCGATGATGCTGATTGGGATTCCATGGAGGAAAATGATTAGACAATAAAGTTCTGAACTCTTTTTATATATGCTCATCATTGTTTCATTTTTTATTTTGAGCGTCTGATAAATGCCTTTTTTTCATACATATTTTATGATCTTTTCTTGAATTTCTACAAGAATATCCCTTCTTAATGCAGGCAAATCATATTTCTGTTTGACTGTTAATTTGCCTATTTTGTGTGAACTTTTATCTATTTCTACTTAGATTAATGCCCTGCCTACTTATAGTAGAACTCGAGTTCATAGTCCTAGTTTGTGTCACAATAGTACTAGATAATATAATCCTACTGCCATTCTGATTGATTTCGTTTACAGCACTGATATTCTGCTAACCAATTTTATATTTCATATTCTAAAACTTGCAGAGACTTGAGTAATCATGAATCAAGACGGGAGTTTAAGAAAAAGCAAGAGAGTTAAGAACTCAAACTTCATTCCACCTGGATCAGTTGCATCTTTGCTAAGCCAAAGAGTTTTGAATCACAAGCACAAGCAAAACTCAAAATACATTCCAGAACCTTATGTTAATAAGTTAAATGATAAGCATTACAAGCACAAGCAGAACTCAAACTACATTCCAGCTGGATCTGAAGTGGAACAAGTGCAGCAAGTGTGTCCCGATTCTACTTGTCTTGCAGCACAAACAGTACATGAGCAAGTCTTGTTGGATTCCACCACTCCTGAATCACGAGAAGCACAAGAACAAGTGCAACAAACCTTACAACTTTCCAGCATTCCTGCATTACAAGCAGTTAATGAACAAATCCAACAAGATCCACATGATTCTACTAATCTTGAAGCAAATGACCAATCTGGCGAAGGAGGCAAGATTTTACAGATTTAAACTACATGCACTTGAAATTAGAATTAGTCTTTATCTTATAAAATCTGATAGTTGTATTGTCTTGATTTAGTTTTAGAATTAATTTTTATCTTACTAAAAATAGTTCATAAGCAAGTAGGCTCATGTTCTAAAATTACTAAATTTGAAATAGGTCCGGACCAATTGTCTGCATAACTATAAACTGTTTGGTTCATATTATTACAGGCCCTTCCACTCAAAAAAATAAAAAGAGGTGGAACACAAATGCAAAGTGTACATGGACGGAGTGAGCGCAAACTGATCGTGCTAAATGAGTTGCACCAACCCATTGGTCCTACTGAAGCAATTGTGAAAGAGTTGGGTAGCTTCCTCGGCACATTGGCAAGGAATGGGACCTTATGTCCTCTGAATGTGTTTAAATGGAAGAAATTGAAGACACATGATGATATGTGGAACTATACCATGGTTTGAATTTCTCAATATTCCAATTTTTACTTGAAAATATTTCAGATTTTTTGCACTAACCCAATTGCACCAAATTGTAGGAGAAATATGACATTCCTAAAGTTGCGAAAGAATGGGCTTTGCGAACAATTCAACTTGCTTGGAGAAAGTCTAAGAATGGGTTGAAGAAGAAACACTACTATCGCTATGCCAATGACGAAATTCGAATGGCAAAAAGGCCTAAAGAAGTTTCAGAATCTCAATTTAAGGCTCTCCTCGAATATTGGAACTCCGATGCGGCTCAAGTAAGATATAAATCATAGACAACTTTCTTTTCTTTAAATTAGTGCCTTATTCAAAAGCAAAAGATATCTGATTTTTTTTTTTGTGATTTTTGTTGTAATGGCCACATAAGCTAAATGATAACATCATCTATAGATCTTACCGTTGATATAATTATGTAAAGTTATACACAAAAGGAATCGCGCATAGCTTGTGGATGATGTGAAGATATGTTATGACAACTTTCAGCTGTTTCGATAAGTTGTTGAGAGTAGCAGGTGTCTCCTTGAAAAAAGTATTGAGTATGCCATCTTAGTGTATTAATTCTCATTAGATATATGGGGTTATAGCAGTTTGTTGATTTGTTGAAAATGGGAATTACATTGCTGTTTCATGGGGAATTTTTGTGATTTTGGTTGTAATGGCCACATAAGCTAAATGATAACATCATCTATATTTCTCTTTTTGGTTCTTTATTTGTTTATTTTGTTTCATATTTAAGTATTGGTGACAAACTCCTTCCACCTTGTCTTTCCTTTTCATGCCTTACTTTTATTTTGGTCGTCTAAATGTAAGGCACTCATAATCTGCTGCTTTAACGTTCCCTTTTTTCGTGATTCGACGTATTTTCACCTACTCCTGAAGTCTTTAGAAACTAGAAAGTGATACATTAGGCAACAATCTTGAATGAGACGAGTACTGGATCACAGTAGCTGAAAATCCCTTATCATCTCCTATATACATTCGATGGTACAAACAACATGTCTTCGCAGTAACTAGCAACCAGTAGCAACCTTCAGATATTCAATTTATGCCCTTCATCTATATAACTTTTGGCTTCTATTATTTCACTAACTCATATTTTTGCAGGACATGTCCAGAAAAAATACAGAGAATCGAAAAAAGTTGAGGTATCCACACACTGTTGGCAAAACAAGTTTTGCTATAACCCGCGAGGTTTGGTGTTTTCTTGGATTGTTCATTTACTATGAACTTGTTGACTTTACTTGGGAAGATTTTTATGCTATCTTTTATCTAACTAGAAAAAAAAGAAGGAAAATCCTGAAGCTTTGTCTAGTAAGGAGTTTTTTGTGGCTACTAGAAGAAGGAAACCAGGCCGAGTATACAAGGACTCATATGAAGATACGGCTAGCAAAATAGTACGAAATTCTCTAGTTAAAGGTTTATCGATATCATTTGCTTGTTCTTAAATATTGGATTAGTTTTATTTACTTGAGCCCCCTTCTCTTCAATCTGATTTGTAGGATGAAATGGAGAGAATAGAAACTCAAGAAAGTGAAGATGGCAGTCAATCAGTTGACGCATATCTATCAGTAATGGGACCTGATCATCCAGGTCAAGTAAGATTGTATGGACGTGGGGTTACCAAGACTCTCTTGAAATAGAAAGCGGCGGATACTGGACTCTCTTCAAATGTTACTGATGAAATGGAGAAAAAAATGGAGGAGATAGAAGAGAGGATGCAACAAAGAATGCAGGAAAAATTCAACGCGCAAAAGGATACCATGGAACAAGATATTACAATGAAAGTCATTGCAAAAATTCAGCAGCTAAATCCAGAATTCCGACTTGATCCTAATATGTTAAGGTTCAGTGTTCGCTCACCCGGAGAAGCTTCCTCTACACCTGGTAACAATCAAGGTCAGACTTATTCTGATCTCTTTCTTGCCTAAACTTAGTGAAATCTTATGCTTGCTTGTTTTTTTGATTTTCTTATGCTAGCTGATTTTTTCTTGCTGACATTACTGAAAAGTAGACTTTTTCCTGAAAAGAAAAAGGAATCAAAGTTTGCTTGGATGATTATTTGTATTTCTCTATATGTCTTTTACTGTTAAGTTTTTTCTTGTTCAATTCATGAGTTTGTATGTGTTTGGACTGTTGAAAGGCAAACTGAAAAAGGGTAGCAAGTCTTTTTTTTTTGGGGGGGTAAGTAAAACATTTTATTACCATGGATAATATTTACAAACAAACTAGACCCTCTAGAACTGGACAGCCCCAGTTTTAGCCTCAAGTAAACACGAGCAAACAACTACTACCTTTCGAATCAAACATTACCAACATATAACACCTATACTGTGTAGGAAGCTAAGGATAAAAATTGAGAGTGACCATCATTCTAGCCAGCCTAGGAAAGGTATTTACTCGACATAAAACATCCTAGATAATTATCCTCACAACTTGGTCACCAAGAATTCTAAAAGACTTTGTTGTTTCTGTTTTCCCATATGTAGGGGACAGTGGCAGCCATTGCCATCCTATATATCTTTGCCTTAGAGCTTTTGTTTGTAGCAAAGTTCACAGCACATTGTAGTTCATCATGCCATCTCATTGCATGTCTAGTATAACCTTGCAATTTAAGAATTTTGCACCAGATATAAGAAGATATAGGACATTAAAAAAAAAATGTTGAATGGATTCCTCAGTAGCTTCACACATTAGACATGTTTGGTCATTGATCATGCCTCACTTTAGCAATCTATCACTAGTATAAAGCTTGCCTTGGATTATGAGATAGAGCACAAATACCCATCTAGGATAACCAGCATTGCTGCAGGTCATTTTCGTCCACCAAACCCTTGGTAAGTCACCCCTTAGCATGTTGTATTTGTGCCTTATAGAGTATAGGGTAGCAAATTCTTAAAGCTAAAAGCTGGGGATAATCCTGCAAAGAACATTACTAGTCTTTAACTTGCTGCAACTTGTTTGCCATATTTTAACTTGAATTAAACTAATTTATTCTAGCTTTTATAACATCACATCTCAACCAACAGAACCTCTTTTTTTAAGTGGACATGGTAAATCTATCATGCTTGGTTTAATAGAAACATCTTTTCTGGTGATAAATCCTAGTTCATCTTATTTGCCGAACATTTCTAGAATAAGATGACAGTCTTATGACTTGATTAAGGTTGGCTAATTTCTAGCATAGGCTTCACTTTACCACCTTAGTTTATGATGCAAACTTAGCTTAGATAAGCTATTTGCTCCATTTTATCAAAGTCATTAAGGTCTTGGGTTCAAAATTCCACTTTTCCATACAAATATTTAAAACCTGGGGCTTAAGGGTTATATTGAAAAAAAAAAAGGAAAAAAATAACAGATCTTTTCTGTCAAAAATGCTAAATTACTGGAGGAAACAGATCTAGCCTAATTAGAATGATAAAGTGAACTTGTATAACTACAGAAATCCATACATTCCAGTAGGTGGTGGAAATAGAATTACATCAACTGTTCTAAATAATAAGCTAGTTTTTGACCAATCTTGCTAATAAAATTGTTTCTTTGAAGTGCAATTTTTCTGTTAATGTGCTGGACCAGCTGAAATTTTGTATGTGTCCCAAGTCTGGTCCCTTTGGTGCACAAATTGGCAGCAATGCAAAAAACCAGCAATAGGGCTGAACTGCTACCAGTTGCTGCAGTCTTTCTTTGGAAAAACTAGCAGGAATCTTGAATGTATGGCCTTGTCTTGTGTCCTTGTATGTTGTCTCTGGTATATCTTGCATTGTTGTCCGGACCTGTTGAGGTGCAATACCAATAATACAAAGTTATACATGCTTCTGATACCATCACAACAGCCATCCACCAACAACCACCTTATTTGCACAAGCTGTCCAGCCTACTATTCTGAATAATAAACCAGTTTTTGACCAATCTTGCTAAGAAAATTGTTTCTTTGAAGTGCAATTTTGCTGTTAATTTGCTGCACCTGCTGAAATTTTGTATGTGTCCCAAGTCTGGTCCCTTTGGTGCACAAATATGCAGCAATGCAAAAAACCAGCAATAGTGCTGAACTGCTACCGGTTGCTGCAGTCTTTTCTTTGAAAAAACCAGTAAGAGTCTTGCATGCATGGCCTTGTCTTGTGTCCTTGTATGTTGTCTCTGGTATATCTTGCATTTTTGTCCGGACCTCTTGCGGTGCAATAGCAATAATACAAAGTTATACACGCTTCTGATACCATCACAGCAGCCATCCATCAACAACCACCTTATTTGCACAAGCTGTCCAGCCTTTGTGCAACTAATTAAGTAGCATACTATGATGTACCTCTTCATATCCCATTAGACTAGGATCATGAGTATACAAGTTAGTCACTGCAGACCCAAACCATGTCCCTGCCTGTACCATACCTGAATCACCAATATTTCTGATTTCCTTATTTTTCCATCTACTCACTTCCTTTATACCAATAACCAGCATCAAAATTTGCTCCATCCCTTCATTATTAGAAAACAACATCCACCAGAATTCCCTCAAAAACATGATGCAGGTGTCATCACATACTGTAGTCATCATCAACTCACTGCATTTCTGATGTGAAAAACTAGACCAGTTAGCCTGATTATTTTCAAAATGTATCAGTGAAGGTCTTCGTATAATTTTTTAATTCCTCGAGTTGTTTGTGTAATTTTAAGCATATTGTACGACTTGTCTCTCTTTCTCCGTTTTGGTTGATATTGATTTTTTCTGTATTTAAATTGTAGTATAAAATTGGTATCCGTTTATAATAAGTTGTATCTTTGTATTATGTGCATGTGCGTTTGAAGGGTAGTGACATTATTCATTCTCTTTTGTAGGTGTCGAAAATGAAGAAAGGGAAGGAGACAATGAACACGTTGATCTTACTTGAGAAGATCTTTTATGAAGCTTGTACATGTTCTAAGAATCTTTTTGCTATCGAACATGTTGAAACTTATCCTAAATCTTGAAATGTAAAACTTAACTATGCATTTTGGGTTGAACATTTTGCTTTTACGGGTATGTTGGATTAGGAATGTTGGGTATATATTTTGGACTATGAATTAATGTTGGACATTTTGGATTATGATGAATGTTGGATATTTTGGATTATGAAAAATTGTGCTTTCTGATTTATTGAATTTGTAATGCGTGTATATATATATATAACCAGGGCCACTATTTCAGATAAACCGTTGCAATAGGTCATGAGAACCGTTGCAATAAAGGAAAAAGCATGTTGCAATAACCTCTACGAAACCGTTGCAATAGCTTCAAAAGTCGTTGCTTAAAGGTCTATTATGGGGACAGTTGGAAACCGTTCCAACTAACACACAAAACTCGTTGCATCAGAAAGAGGAGCAACCGTTGCTGTAGATATGGCTATAGCAACGTGTTTTACCAACCGTTGCTGAAACTGTTGCCATAGATATATGGGCACGCGAGCAGATGGAACGCACCTTAAACCGTTGCTATAAATATCTTGCAACGGTTCTGATATCTATAGCAACGGTTTTCTCGGCGTTGCCATAAGACTATTTTCCAGTAGTGGGTCTAATATGTATATATATATATATACATATATATATATATATATTGCAAAAATCTGACCCGACATGGTTTTATACGGACACTTATACGGTCCGTATATTTTTATGCGGTCCGTATAAGTCCATCAAAGACTGGTCCAATCTGTGACTATTATACGGATCGTATAAAGTTATACGGACCATATAGTTGGTCGTATAACTCACCCTTTTTCCGAAAATGCTCTCATCGATTCGTTTGATATCCGATCCTTATGGAACCTTCTTAACACTTGTCTAACACTTCATTAACAATTCAAGGAACCTTATGACTCATCCTCAAGACCTTCCTAAATAGTCGTTGGCTCGATAATTATAGAACATTTCCCAAACACAACTTATACTTCACTTTCCTCTGACGAACTTAATCTCACCAATTCTTATGACTCTAAATTATTATTGCATACACTTGAAAGCTACCAAATATCCTTCTTATGGTCCATGCTCACCTTATGCTTACTCTAGTCTACTCACAGTACGACAACCCAAATTTCTGAGGTGTAACAAGTACCAATGCAAGAATACCCTTCCCTTTACCCCATTCCAAGGGGCGGATGATTTTCTAGGTGTTAAGCAACCTATAAAGGACCTTATTAATCATTAATCACCAATTTACAACAACATTCTATCAATACTCCCATTACAAGCAGTTTTCATGGTCAAGACACCATTTTCATCGAACTCTAGGTCTCCATTCACTTAGTTTATGACTCAAAGTGTTCAATTCATGATTAAGAGAAACTAACCCAAGCCTTTAGATGATAACTAAGTGATAATAACCATAACCCATCAAGTTTAGAAGGTTTATTAATATTCTAGGGTTTCTGTTTCACTTTCACCATTAAAGACCCACGAAAGGGATAACAATCATGAGGGAGAATGGAATGATAGAATGGAATAGACAGAACTTACCTATCAAGAGTTTCTTGCCCTAGCTTGGAATTTCACCCTAGGTGCTTGTTAGGAAGTGTGTTGGTGTTTTGTGAATAGAGAATATGAGACTAAGTATAAAAAATTCAGGCCACTGTTTTCCGTCGACTGCTGTAGCGGTCATAACGCTGCTACAACGGTCCTGATCGCTATAGCGGACCTAAGGGAATTCGCTTGATCGATATGTCGGTCTTTCCATCGCTAGAGCGATGCCGCCATAGCAGTCCACTGCCCGCCACAGTGGCCACTGAGGACATGGATGGTCGCTGGCATCGGTACTTCCACGACCGCAGCGGTCCATTTTAGGAAGTGAGCTCGACTTTTTTCCAGTTTTTCCCCCTATCACCTAACATTTCATTTGAGGCCTCAAAAACACAAAACAAACTTGTACATAAACATAAAGACTCCCTACGAATCCGTGCCTCGGAATTCCCAATGGAGTTCTAATTTTCTACATCACCCCCCGACGGACTCAAGGAAATCAAGTAACAACCACAAACAAGTCAAGTTTCAGCTCATAAGCTCACACGATTGAGTTTCTACTGGTTCGTTCTCCCCTTAGAAAGGTTATATTTGGTGGGGTGATCCTACATTTCCCATAATAACCGGAAGAGTCGTTACACCAGCTATAATTTAAAACTCCGTTCGTCCCCGAACGGACAAAGATGAGAAATCTAGGGAGGAGTTACCTGTCTCAGCGAAAAGTTGAGGGTACTTGCTACGTATGTCAGATTCTGTTACCCAAGTAGCTTCTTCCACCGGACGATTCTTCCACTGAACTTTCATAGAGGCTATTTCCTTGGACCTCAACTTGCGAACATCTCTATCTAAGATAGCAACGGGCTCTTCCTCATACGATAAATTCTCATCTAGCAAAATCTAATCCCAACGGATTATATAGGAACCATCACCGTGGTACCTTTTCAAAATCGACACATGGAACACCAGATGAATGCCTGATAGACCTGGAGGTAAAGATAACTTATAAGCCACTTCTCCCACATGTTTAAGGATCTCTAATGGCCTAATATACCTCGAGCTAAACTTACCCTTCTTCCCAAACCTCATCACACCCTTCATGGGTGAGACCTTCAAAAACACTTGCTCTCCTTCCTCAAACTCAAGATTTCAGACTTAGCGGTCCTCATGCTCCTTTTTCCTACTCTGCGCTGCCAGAAGCTTGGCTTGAATCACCTTTACCTTCTCTAGGGACTCTCAGAAGGTCGGTACCCCACGGCGTCACCTCGAACGCATCAAACTATCCAATAAGAGACCTACACCTCCTTCCATATCAATACTCGAGTGATAGCTATTATTGTAGGCAAACTCGGCCAAAGGAAAGAATTGATCCCAATGCCCACCAAAATCTATCACGCATGTACGAAGTATATCCTCAAGAACCTGAATAGTCCGCTCAGACTGCCCGTCAGTCTGAGGGTGGAAGGCTGTGCTAAGATCTAACGTCATGCCTAACTCCTCATGCAAACACTCCTAAAACCTGGATGTGAACGTGGTTCCCCTGTCGGACACGATAAAGATAGAAACCCTGTGAAGTCCAAGCACCTCACGAAGGTAGACTTTAGCCAATTTCTCCGCATCATAAGTTATCTTCATCGGAATAAAGTGGGCAGACTTTAGTCAACCTATCAACAATAACCGAGATAGAGTCAAACTTCCCTAGCATCTTCGGAAGTCCCACCACGAAATCCATGGCTATCCTTTCTGCTACACCTAGAAACTTTTCACGTCATGTGCGTTGTGAGTAAGCTAAAGTAAGCTCGGAGTGGTCATGAAACCCTTATAAGGTTAATGAATACTCTTTACAAGTATTAAGAAAGCGTCTAAAGGTTCCGGGATCAGTAGAGCCTCTTCTCAGCTATTTTGGTGCACTCCACTTGTTCCAGAGCAGCTATCTATTTTGGTATGTTATGTTTGATGTATATGTATGTGGGTACGGCAAGGTCCCGTCCCATCCTTTATACAGTTGATACTCCAGTAGAGACCTGTAGACAGTCGAGTACAGTTAGACTTGATGTAGCCTTGTCAGCTTCCACTCTTTTGTTGTATAGTATGTAGCAGCCATGTCGGCTTGCACTGTTATATGCTTATATGCACAGATAATTGATGGTTCTTAAAGTTATCCTAATTTCAATTAGCATGGTTCAGCTATGAGTCTTATGGGCCACCTACTTGTCTAGTAAGGTACAGGTACGAGAGTATGGGTGTTTGGTCAGTAGTGGCCAGGCACTCGTCACGACTCAGCGGATGGGTCGTGACAAAAGTGGTATCAGAGCAGTTCCTTCCTAGGGTTGTCTACAAAGCGTGTCTAGTAGAGTCTTATTTATGGGTGTGTCGTGCACCACACTTATAAGAAGGAGGCTACAGGACATTTAGGATGTTTCCATTCTTTCTATCTTAGATCGTGCGATAGAGCTGTGAGATAAGAAGCTCCTTTCTAATGATTTGTTCTGATTTCACCGATGCCCCGCAAGAAAGCTATAGCCACCCAAAAGGGCAAGAGAGTGGCTGGTGAAGCCACTAGCCGTGTTCAGCAAGCTACTAGGGCTCAGGGTGAGTCCCAGAGTCAAATTCCATCCCGGACTACACATACTTCGCCTCCAGCACCTGCCCCAGTGCCCCCAATTCCTCAACCAGATGCCCCGAGCCAGGATGTGCAGGATGTTGTACAGCTATTGACCAGATTGGTAGCCACCCAGGCTCAGCGGCAGGGAGTTAGCGTTGACTAGGAAGATCGAGCTGGCAGTGCTAGGGCTAAGACTTTCCTCGATTTACTCCCTCCAGAGTTCTCAGTGTTGAAGCAAAATATGGACCCTCAGGACTTTATTGATGGCATGCAGAGGACCTTGAGGGTTATGCACGCTGATGAGGTTGAGTCAGTGGAGTTGGCTTTTTACAGGCTACGTAACATCGCAGTGCAGTGGTATCGGACATGAGAGCTATCTAGGGGAGAGAATGCCCCTCCCGCCGTGTGGTAGGAGTTTTCAGACACCTTTATTCGCCATTATTTATCACTAAAATATCGACAAGCCTGACCAGATAGATGTTTGCGTATTGAACAGGTCAGTATGAGTGTCAAGGAGTATTGTGTGCACTTCGATTCATTGGCTAGGTATACCCGGCCATGGTGGCTGATATGGAGAATAGAGTCCATCATTTTATGGCTAGTCTAGGGCCACATCTAATTGATCAATGCACGACAGCTGCATTACAGCGGGGCATGGATATTTCCCGCATACAGGCATATGCGCAGAATTTAGAGGACCCTAAGCGCCAGTGAAGAATGAGGCGTGAGCATGATCGGGGATGTAATAAGAGGACTAGATCTTTAGATATGGCTGGTGAGTCCAGGGGAAGACAGAGACAGCAGCATTCCTGGTATCCCTTTCATTTAGCAGGAAGTGCACCTCCGCAGTTTTCAGCTCAGGGGTTTGATCGCTCTTCTTATTCTGGAGTGGGCCAGAGTTCCAGGGCATCAGGTTCTCAGTATAGACCAGAGTCAGACCAGATGAGGCCACCTTTTCTACAGTGTGCCCAGTTTGGTAGACCACACTCAAGGCAGTGTCAATTTGGGTTGGATGCCTGTTACGCCTGTGGCCGGCCTGGCCACGTGATGAGTGAGTATCCGTCAAGAAGTGGTGTAGGTATTACTCAGCGTACAGGGTCCGTAGCTAGTTCCTCTTCAATTGTACGCCCTCCAGGGCATAGCTCTAAGGCACTAGTAGGACGAGGTAGAGGAAGAGGTGGAGCATCTAGCTCGAGCAGTCCTCAGAACCGCATTTATGTACTAGCTGGTAGACAGGATCGTGGCGTCTCCTGACGTTGTTACAGGTATAATATTAGTTTCCTCCTATGATGTATACGCATTGATTGACTCCGGATCTACTTTACTTATATTACTCCATTTGTTGCTAGTAAATTCGGGATAGAGCCTGAGTCTATTAAACCTTTTGAGGTGTCTACGCCTGTTGGTGACCCAGTCATAGTTAGGCGAGTATATCGGGGTTGTGCAATTATAGTGTGTAATCGTCACACCATAGCAGACTTGATTGAGTTAGACATGATCGATTTTGATGTCATTATGTGTCACGCCCCAAAACCCACCCTAGACGTGACCGACATCCGACGTCATGAACAATATCTGAAGAACCTAAACAACACAATAATAATAATTGAACCCGCCAGGTTCAACCTTCGCCTCCAACAGTTTATAATATACAGGTAAACAAATCAGGCATATATGAATTAATTCAGCGGAAGTCTTTAGTAATCAATATTTATCAAACATAACAACGTGCCTGAGAGTTAATCAATAACTCAACAACTACCCACAAGAATGTATAATATGGAGCTCCTAGGATAAAGAGATAATAGTTTGACTCGTCGGGACGCAGCCCAAAAACTAATAATATATGAACGACAAAATAGGGTGTCCCACGAATGAACGTGTGGACTCACCAAATCAGCAGCAACAGCAAGTCCTTCCTAAGCGCCTGAAGTATCAAGAACCTTCTCTTCTCCATTACCTAACTGTTACACCTCGAAAATTTCTCCGTGAACGTACAATGAATAGACCAACGAAGAGTATGAGTGTACGATGTTTTACTAAATAGGGAATGACGATTCATGAATTTTTGGAAATAAGAAAGTTGTAGAATTTCAATTCAGCCAGTGGTCGTAAAACTTAATACGACCCGTAAAGTGATTTACGGACCGTATACTGCCATCGTCCTCCAACGTTCCAAAAATTTCAACTTTCTGTCCAAAGTTTAAATGGTAAAATACAACCCAGTTTACGGACTGTAAACTGAAATACGGCCCGTAAACTGTGGCCGTAAACCATCATGACCTCTAGCAAACCTTTCTGTTTTTTATATGCTTAAATACGACCACGTCATACGGCCCGTAAACTAGTATACGGTCTGTAAATTGTGGTTTACAACCACTGTGCACCCCGACTGTTATTCTTTAAAAATCAGATTTTGAGTTATTAAAAAGGGACCCTAAGCTCATTTTATTTCATTTCTCATCTACACAACTCAGGAGAACTCTAGAACATTCCAAACATTTCATCCACAAGAATTTAAGGGAGATCAAGACCAACAACACATAATCCATGAATCAAAGTGTATGAAACTCAAGAAAAGTTCATCTTCCTCAAGAAAACCAAAGGAGGTGAGATAGGGTTTTGGTGCTAAGAAGAGAAACTTCATTCAAGACTTGTTCAACCATCATCCAAGGTAATTTTCATGGCCATTTCATGTTGTTTAAGGTGTTGGAAGGTTAAGATACCCGAATTGTAGAAAAAGCATAGCAAATGGGTCATTCAAGAGTGAATAGTGTCATGATTGAATGGTAGTTGAATTGAATCATGAATGTTAGTGTGTTGTGAGTATGAATATGTTGTAAATGACATGTAGACCATGAGATAAGTGTGATACATAGGAAAATACGATAGCGAACCCAAAACCATAAATGTGGGAAAACATAGAGAAATGGTGGATCATGGTCATTGTATACGAATAATAATTGTTGATTGCTATATTGTGAGTGTTGGGAGTTGATATGGAATACGGGAAAAAGTATTATAAACAAAGGAAGTGCTGCCCAATTTTCTCTAGAAATAGTAGTGCGTTCTTATGGTTGATTGACTAATGTTAGTGCGGATCCTCTTTTGAAGGTAGAGGCGTGATATCGAAGGGGAAAAAGCGAACGCTAGGTTGCTTAAATGAAAAAGGTATGTAAGGCTAGTCCCTTCTTTCTAAGGCATGAATCCCATGATATGATATTCCTTCCTTCTTCATGATTTTCCCTACGTATCAGAAACTATGAGTCTACGATTATAAAGAGCATCACAAGATAAACAAAAGAGACACGTTACAAATATGACGATGTTGATAATGAATCTAAGTATAGAAGTCATAAACCTCATGATATGATATTCCTACGAAGTTAATGATCCTTATATGATTCCTATGATAGTAGTTTTCTTACTTTTCCATGACTTTCCTACTTTCCGGAAAACTAAGAGCCTATGTTCATGAATAGCCATATAGGATAAGATAAGAAGCATGTTACAAATGCGGTAATGACGATGATCAGTCTAAGTCTAAAGATACTAAGGCCTACAATATCATAGTTCTACAAGGCTAATGATCCATATTACGCTCCATTGATATTGTCCATCGACTACACTCACCTTATATGCTAATTCCTTCAAGGTGAGGCATAATGCTTATGAATGCTCCATAATGGACTCGGGGGTTCTCGACCTTATGTCACCCCGACATTGTTATAGATTATCCATAAGCCTTAATGCATGTCCTATGACCAATGTTCCGCAAAGTTATGAGTCTATGTTCATAGAGGATTTCATATGAGATAAAGGTAAGAGATATGCAATATAAACGATAGTGGTAATGTTTTTCTTAAGCCTTAATATTATAAATACTATCATACGATAATTATATGAAATTCATACTACGAATAAGATGTGACTTTCATAAATTGTTTTTGAATTTAATGTGTGCATTAATGAAAGGTTACGAAAAGCTTACGAGATGTATACGATGACAATGATGATGATGACATATAATGATCGTTGTGTGATGCATGTGACATGGTCGAGCCACTATGTGGCCGAATATGGAAGATACGTATGTGATATTGTCGAGCCACTACGTGGCTGAATACGGATACTGTCGAGCCTCCATGTGGCCGAATACGGATATTGTCGAGCCCTACGTGGCCGAATACGGATAATGTTTTATGTGTATGAGAAGCTCCCGCACTGCTATGATGTATTATATGACATGATGATGTATACGCTATGATGGTTCATGTACGATGATTATGTATATGCGATATATGAATGAAATGTATTCACCCTCAAAGGTCGCGCAGGTTTTGCCTTCACCTCATGACTTATGATTTCTCTATTATGTTTGTTTCATTCATGCCTTACATACTCAGTATAATATTCGTACTGACGTCCGTTTTCTTTGGACGCTGTGTTCATGCCCACAGGTAGACAGGGGGACGGCGCAGACCTTTAGGAGCTACCAGCAGATTTGCAGAAGCACTCCATTATTCCGGAGGTGCTATTCGGGTTATACTTTTGTGTGTATATATATGTATAAGTATTGTGCGCACGACGGGGTCTTGTCCCGTCCATATGTCTAGTACTCTAGTAGAGGCTCGTAGATACGTATGTGTGGGTTATATGGTCTCACAAGGTCACTACTATATATACGTAGGTATGTGTACATTATCTTTTGATAGCAAAAGGGCTTATGTATATAAACGTATTTATGTTCTGCAATGGAAATGATTTTCTTATGATTATGAGTTTATGAACGAAAAAGAAAGAGGTTTAATGAGTATAATGAGTAGTAGAACGAGCGGTGCTCGGTGGTCAGCCCCGGGTACCCGTCACGACCCCTAGCTGGGTCGTGACAGAAGTGGTATCAGAGCAGTTCAGTCCTAGGAAGTGTCTACGAAGCGTGTCTAGTAGAGTCTTATTTATGATGTGTTGCGCGCCACATCTATAAACAGGAGGCTACAAGGCATTTAGGATGGTTACTTTTCTTTCATCTATAAGATCGTGCGATAGAGCTAAGCCGTAGGAAATGAGATTCCTTATATTAACCCCAGATTGCAGCAGGAGAATGGTAATGATAGAGGAAAGTGATTGATGACAATGAAGGTTACGGAGGTAAGCCCCTTCGTCGAGGCTACGTTATCGAAATATGTAATACTATGATGATGAATTGATTGTCAGAAAGTGAGTCAGTGTTCATATGATAGAGAAATTGATTAAATGTGCCTCTTGATGATAAGTTCAGTTATAAGTTGTGAACTAAGAAAATTGAATAAACCAGAACAAAGATATGCGTCGAATAAAGTAAGAATGTTGAGATATGATTGAAATGTAAAGCTGAAGGATGAAAGAGAAAGTAAATAGGAAGAGGTTACAGGGCAGATGGCTACAGGACCAGGTACATCTTGAAGTACGATATATGAGGTAAGTTTCGACATCCTTTTGCTTTTACTTGAAATTGGGAGCCCTGTGTGGCTGAGATATGTCGTATATTTATATATATATATATATTGGCCCTGTGAGGCATTGTTGGTATTTGCTGCGTGCAGGTTTTGAGATAGTAAGAAATATAGAGGAAACTCTGCCGATATGTTTCTAGAATCTAAAGGAGATAAGATATAAGCTTGCAATATGTCCTAACAGGAAAAGTATGTTGTGCAAAAGAGTAATGGCATAATGCGATTAAGTTAGGAGTATCGTTAACAACTACTAGAGTTGAGTTAGATACTATTGAATTGAAAGTAATGGCAGTTATAAGAGCGACATTGATGCGGTAAAGAGAGATGCTAGAATAAAATAAGGAGGTTGGTAGCACTAAAACATGATATAGAAGAGGAAGGGTAACTCCCATAGAGTGTGATACGGAAGTATTGATTGGAGGGATAGGCATGAGAAAGATACGATAAGTTTATTAGCACAATAAAGTAACAGCACCCGGAGACAGAGATACGAATAGGAAGGGTTATAGTGAATGTGAATACATTGGTGAGATAAATTGAGGAGGAAGGTAGGTAAAGGAATAAGAATGAGAATAGAGAGAACAGGAAATATACGAAATACGCATGCTTAAGAAGTAGTTGTGTTATGGTTAAAGGAAGATGCACCTCCTACGAATATCCTATACCAAGTTAGAAAGAGTAAAAGTGCATGAAGTAAAGGGTCCAAAAGGTTGTGAATTGGAGCGGATTTATACATTGACTTATAAATACCAAATGAGCTAATTTCTCCGTGAACATACAATGAATAGACCAACGAAGAGTATGAGTGTACGATGTTTTACTAAGTAGGGAATGACGATTCATGAATTTTTGGAAATAATAAAGTTGTAGAATTTTAATTCAGCCAGTGGTCGTAAAATAGAATACGACCCGTAAAGTGATTTACGGACCGTATACTGCCATCGTCCTCCAACGTTCCAAAAATTTCAACTTTCTGTCCAAAGTTTAAGTGGTAAAATACGACCCAGTTTACGGACCGTAAACTGAAATACGACCCGTAAACCATCATGACCTCTAGCAAACCTTTCTGTTTTTGATATGCTTAAATACGACCACGTTATACGGCCCGTAAACTAGTATACGGTCCGTAAACTGTGGTTTACGACCACTGTACACCCCGACTGTTGTTCATTAAAAATCAGATTTTGAGTTATTAAAAAGGGACCCTAAGCTCATT
The DNA here is from genome assembly GCF_019175385.1 of Lycium barbarum. Classification (NCBI taxonomy): domain Eukaryota; kingdom Viridiplantae; phylum Streptophyta; class Magnoliopsida; order Solanales; family Solanaceae; genus Lycium; species Lycium barbarum. The sequence continues at coordinate 69,645,638 of NC_083347.1, read as the reverse complement.
TTATTTAATTTCTCATCTACACAACTCAGGAGAACTCTAGAACATTCCAAACATTTCATCCACAAGAATTTAAGGGAGATCAAGATCAAAAACACATAATCCATGAATCAAAGTGTATGAAACTCAAGAAAAGTTCATCTTCCTCAAGAAAACCAAAGGAGGTGAGATAGGGTTTTGGTGCTAAGAAGAGAAACTTCATTCAAGACTTGTTCAAACATCATCCAAGGTAAGTTTTGTGGCCATTTTATGTTGTTTAAGGTATTGGAAGGTTAAGATACCCGAATTGTAGAAAAAGCATAGCAAATGGGTCATTCAATAGTGAATAGTGTCATGATTGAATGGTAGTTGAATTGAATCATGAATGTTAGTGTGTTGTGAGTATGAATACGTTGTAAATGACATGTAGACCATGAGATAAGTGTGATACATGGGAAAATACGATAGCGAACCCAAAACCATAAATGTGGGAAAACATAGAGAAATGGTGGATCATGGTCATTGTATACGAATAATAATTGTTGATTGCTATATTGTGAGTGTTGGGAGTTGATATGGAATACGGGAAAAAGTATTATAAACAAAGGAAGTGCTGCCCAATTTTCTCTAGAAATAGTAGTGCGTTCTTATGGTTGATTGACTAATGTTAGTGCGGATCCTCTTTTGAAGGTAGAGGCGTGATATCGAAGGGGAAAAAGCGAACGCTAGATTGCTTAAACGAAAAAGGTATGTAAGGCTAGTCCCTTCTTTCTAAGGCATGAATCCCATGATATGATATTCCTTCCTTCTTCATGATTTTCCCTACGTATCAGAAACTATGAGTCTACGATTATAAAGAGCATCACAAGATAAACAAAAGAGACACGTTACAAGTATGACGATGTTGATAATGAATCTAAGTATAGAAGTCATAAAGCTCATGATATGATATTCCTACGAAGTTAATGATCCTTATATGATTCCTATGATAGTATTTTTCTTACTTCTCTATGACTTTCCTACTTTCCGGAAAACTAAGAGCTTATGTTCATGAATAGCCATATGGGATAAGATAAGAGGCATGTTACGAATGCGGTAATGACGATGATGAGTCTAAGTCTAAAGATACTAAGGCCTACAATATCATAGTTCTACAAGGCTAATGATCCATATTACGCTCCATTGATATTGTCCATCGACTACACTCACCTTATATGCTAATTCTTTCAAGGTGAGGCATAATGCTTATGAATGCTCCATAATGGACTCGGGGGTTCTCGACCTTATGTCACCCCGACATTGTTATAGATTGTCCATAAGCCTTAATGCATGTCCTATGACCAATGTTCCGCAAAGTTATGAGTCTATGTTCATAGAGGATTTCATATGATATAAAGGTAAGAGATATGCTATATAAACGATAGTGGTAATGTTTTGCTTAAGCCTAAATATTATAAATACTATCATACGATAATTATATGAAATTCATACTACGAATACGATGTGACTTTCATAAATTGTCTTTGAATTTAATGTGTGCCTTAATGAAAGGTTACGAAAAGCTTACGAGATGTATACGATGACAATGATGACGATGAGATTTAATGATCCTTGTGTGATGCATGTGACATGGTCGAGCCACTATGTGGCCGAATATGAAAGATACGTATGTGATATTATCGAGCCACTACGTGGCCAAATACGGATACTGTTGAGCCACCATGTGGCCGAATACGGATATTGTCGAGCCCTACGTGGCCGAATACGGATAATGTTTTATGTGTATGAGAAGCTACCGCACTACGATGATGTATTATATGACATGATGATGTATACGCTATGATGGTTCATGTACGACGATTATGTATATGCGATATATGAATGAAATGTATTCACCCTCAAAGGTCATGCAGGTTTTGCCTTCACCTCATGACTTATGATTTCTCTATTATGTTTGTTTCATTCATGCCTTACATACTCAGTACAATATTCGTACTGACGTCTGTTTTCTTTGGACGCTGTGTTCATACCCACAGGTAGACAGGGGGACGGCGCAAACCTTTAGGAGCTACCAGCAGATTTGCAGAAGCACTCCATTATTCCGGAGGTGCTAATCGGGTTATACTTTTATGTGTATATATATGTATAGGTATTGTGGGCACGACGGGGTCTTGTCCCGTCCATATGTCTAGTACTCTAGTAGATGGTCTCACAAGGTCACTACTATATATATGTAGGTATGTGTACATTATCTTTTGATAGCAAAAGGGCTTATGTATATAAACGTATTTATGTTCTGCAATGGAAATGATTTTCCTATGATTATGAGTTTATGAACGAAAAAGAAAGAGGTTTAATGAGTATGATGAGTAGTAGAACGAGCGGTGCTCGGTGGTCAGCCCCGGGTACCCGTCACGGACCCTAGCTGGGTCGTGACAAAAGTGGTATCAGAGCAGTTCAGTCCTAGGAAGTGTCTACGAGCCGTGTCTAGTAGAGTCTTGTTTATGATTTGTTGTGCGCCACATCTATAAACAGGAGGCTACAAGGAATTTAGGATGGTTACTTTTCTTTCATCTCTAAGATCGTGCGATAGAGCTAAGCCGTAGGAAATGAGATTCCTTATATTAACCCCAGATTGCAGCAGGAGAATGGTAATGATAGAGGAAAATGATTGATGACAATGAAGGTTACGGAGGTAAGCCCCTTCGTCGAGGCTACGTTATCGAAATATGTAATATTATGATGATGAATTGATTGTCAGAAAGTGAGTCAGTGTTCATATGATAGAGAAATTGATTAAATGTGCCTCTTGATGATAAGTTCAGTTATAAGTTGTGAACTAAGCAAATTGAATAAACCAGAACAAAGATATGCGTCGAATAAAGTAAGAATGTTGAGATATGATTGAAATGTAAAGCTGAAGGATGAAAGAGAAAGTAAATAGGAAGAGGTAACAGGGCAGATGGCTACAGGATCAGGTACATCTCGAAGTACGATATATGAGGTAAGTTTCGACATCTTTTTGCTTTTACTTGAAATTGGAAGCCCTGTGTGGCTGAGATATGTCGTATATTTATATATATATTGGCCCTGTGAGGCATTGTTGGTATTTGCTGCGTGCAGGTTTTGAGATAGTAAGAAATATAGAGGAAACTCTGCCGAAATTTTTCTAGAATCTAAAGGAGATAAGATATAAGCTTGCAATATGTCCTAACTGGAAAAGTATGTTGTGCAAAAGAGTAATGGCATAATGCGATTAAGTTAGGAGTATCGTTAACAACTACTAGAGTTGAGTTAGATACTATTGAATTGAAAGTAATGGCAGTTATAAGAGCGACATTGATGCGGTAAAGAGAGATGCTAGAATAAAATAAGGAGGTTGGTAGCACTAAAACGTGACATAGAAGAGGAAGGGTAACTCCCATAGAGTGTGATATGGAAGTATTGATTGGAGGGATAGGCATGAGAAAGATACGATAAGTTTATTAGCACAATAAAGTAAGAGCACCCGGAGACAGAGATACGAATATGAAGGGTTATAGTGAATGTGAATACATTGGTGAGATAAATTGAGGAGGAAGGTATGTAAAGGAATAATAATGAGAATAGAGAGAACAGGAAATATACGAAATACGCATGCTTAAGAAGTAGTTGTGTTATGGTTAAAGGAAGATGCACCTCCTACGAATATGCTATACCAAGTTAGAAAGAGTAAAAGTGCATGAAGTAAAGGGTCCAAAAGGTTGTGAATTGGAGCGGATTTACACACTGACTTATAACTACCAAATGAGCTAAGTAAATACCTTCTTGTTCGGATTGCTATGCCGATTGTATCACTCGATTACAAAACTGCAAGATGTGTATGTTAAGACCTCCCACATGAATTATCGTAGTTGTAAATTATGGGAAACATCATAAATGAGATATAGTATAGTAAGGGATATATGAATTAAAGATTTGAAGGTGAGGCAACGGATTTGAGAATGGTACAAGTAAAACCCTAAAAGGGGGGAAGCGAGTAAAGATAATATAAGTGTAGACATTGAAATGATGGACTCTAAGATGTGACAGATATAGACTCTAAAACAAAGAGTGAGAGTTGTGCAGAAATAAGTCTAATGATGGGTAAATGAGTACGATTACGAATACAAATACGGATGTGGATACTCGTATACGTATAGAAATGTATGTACACGAATCACGCAAGAACGATTATACGACTTGCAAGTGCTTATGCGTCGCCGATGAAACCAAGTGAGTACTCAAAAAGAGGAATAAGAGGTAAGCAAGAATAGTGTGGTTATGATACTCCGAGTCAAAGGAAAATATATGGCGAAATTTCGTAGAATCCTGAATAGTTTAACATTCGAGGACGAATGTTCAAAAAGGGGGAAGAATGTTACACCTCGGAAATTTCTCCGTGAACGTACAATGAATAGACCAACGAAGAGTATGAGTGTACGATGTTTTACTAAGTAGGGAATGTCGATTCATGAATTTTTGGAAATAATAAAGTTGTAGAATTTCAATTCAGCCAGTGGTCGTAAAACAGAATACGTCCCGTAAAGTGATTTACGGACCGTATACTGCCATCGTCCTCCAACGTTCCAAAAATTTCAACTTTCTGTCCAAAGTTTAAGTGGTAAAATACGACCCAGTTTACGGACCGTAAACTGAAATACGGCCCGTAAACTGTGGCCGTAAACCATCATGACCTCTAGCAAACCTTTCTGTTTTTGATATGCTTAAATACGACCACGTTATACGGCCCGTAAACTAGTATACGGTCCGTAAACTGTGATTTACGACCACTGTACACCCCGACTGTTGTTCATTAAAAATCAGATTTTGAGTTATTAAAAAGGGACCCTAAGCTCATTTTATTTCATTTCTCATCTACACAACTCAGGAGAACTCTAGAACATTCCAAACATGTCATCCACAAGAATTTAAGGGAGATCAAGATCAAAAACACATAATCCATGAATCAAAGTGTATGAAACTCAAGAAAAGTTCATCTTCCTCAAGAAAACCAAAGGAGGTGAGATAGGGTTTTGGTGCTAAGAAGAGAAACTTCATTCAAGACTTGTTCAACCATAATCCAAGATAAGTTTCATGGCTATTTCATGTTTTTTAAGGTAGCGGAAGGTTAAGATACCCGAATTGTAGAAAAAGCATAGCAAATGGGTCATTCAAGAGTGAATAGTGTCATGATTGAATGGTAGTTGAATTGAATCATGAATGTTAGTGTGTTGTGAGTATGAATACATTGTAAATGACATGTAGACCATGAGATAAGTGTGATACATGGGAAAATACGATAGCGAACCCAAAACCATAAATGTGGGAAAACATAGAGAAATGGTGGATCATGGTCATTGTATACGAATAATAATTGTTGATTGCTATATTGTGAGTGTTGGGAGTTGATATGGAATACGGGAAAAAGTAGTATAAACAAAGGAAGTGCTACCCAATTTTCTCTAGAAATAGTAGTGCGTTCTTATGGTTGATTGACTAATGTTAGTACGGATCCTCTTTTGAAGGTAGAGGCGTGACATCGAAAGGGAAAAAGCGAACGCTAGATTGCTTAAACGAAAAAGGTATGTAAGGCTAGTCCATTCTTTCTAAGGCATGAATCCCATGATATGATATTCCTTCCTTCTTCATGATTTTCCCTACGTATCAGAAACTATGAGTCTACGATTATAAAGAGCATCACAAGATAAAGAAAAGAGACACGTTACAAGTATGACGATGTTGATAATGAATCGAAGTCTAGAAGTCATAAAGCTCATGATATGATATTCCTACGAAGTTAATGATCCTTATATGATTCCTATGATAGTATTTGTTCTTACCTCTCCAGGACATTCCTACTTTCCGGAAAACTAAGAGCCTATGTTCATAAATAGCCATATGGGATAAGATAAGAGGCATGTTACGAATGCTGTAATGACGAGGATGAGTCTAAGTCTAAAGATACTAAGGCCTACAATATCATAGTTCTACAAGGCTAATGATCCATATTATGCTCCATTGATATTTTCCATCGACTACACTCACCTTATATGCTAATTCCTTCAAGGTGAGGCATAATGCTTATGAATGCTCCATAATGGACTCGGGGGTTCTCGACCTTTTGTCACCCCGACATTGTTATAGATTGTCCATAAGCCTTAATGCATGTCCTCTGACCAATGTTCCGCAAAGTTATGAGTCTATGTTCATAGAGGATTTCATATGAGATAAAGGTAAGAGATATGCTATATAAACGATAGTGGTAATGTTTTGCTTAAGCCTAAAGATTATAAAGACTATCATACGATAATTATATGAAATTCATGCTACGAATACGATGTGACTTTCATAAATTGTCTTTGAATTTAATGAGTGCATTAATGAAAGGTTACGATAAGCTTACGAGATGTATACGATGACAATGATGATGATGACATATAATGATCCTTGTGTGATGCATGTGACATGGTCGAGCCACTATGTGGCCGAATATGGAAGATACGTATGTGATACTGTCGAGCCACTACGTGGCCGAATACGGATACTATCGAGCCACCAGGTGGCCGAATACGGATATTGTCGAGCCCTACGTGGCCGAATACGGATAATGTTTTATGTGTATGAGAAGCTACCGCACTACGATGATGTATTATATGACATGATGATGTATATGCTATGATGGTTCATGTACGACGATCATGTATATGCAATATATGTATGAAATGTATTCACCCTCAAAGGTCGCGCAGGTTTTTCCTTCACCTCATGACGTATGATTTCACTGTTATGTTTGTTTCATTCATGCCTTATATACTCAATACAATATTCGTATTGACGTCCGTTATCTTTGGACGTTGTGTTCATGCCCACAGGTAGACAGGGGGACGGCGCAGACCTTCAGGAGCTACCAGCAGATTTGCAGAAGCACACCATTATTCTGGAGGTGCTAATCGGGTTATACTTTTGTGTATATATATGTTACATCCCGTATTTTTGAACGTCGGGTTAATTGTAAGTTGAGGTGGGGCCCACACGTCAAGATTTTTTTTGGGACATGTGACAAATTATATAAATCACATATGTGAAGTTAAACACAACTCAAGAAGGACCCTTGGGCCAAATCAAAGTGGAAGTCCTCCAAACGAATAGTTTTAAGAAAACGTTTTCGGGTGACCTAACTTTGGGGGGAAAAAACTGTATTATAAGTTTCGAATTTGGAAAACTACCAAGAAATAGAAGTTGTAGATAATTGAATTAGCTTTCCATCCATAGGTCGTGGGTTCCCAGGTGACGTCGGTACAAGGAGATATGGACGTTTTAAGGTCGAAAGGTCAGTGGGCTAGGCCCAACTCGGGACCAACCGAGTTGGCCCAAAAAAAATGAAAAGAAAAATTTAGGCCCAAGGTGAGAGGGTGGCCGGCCATACCTGGTCCAAGCCCACCAAATTAATTAATTTCCATGTGGCAAATTAATTATAAAGGGATCATTATCCCTTAGATGATTCAAGAAACTTAGAAGGAGAAAGAACAAACAAAACAAGAGCAAAAAAAAGGGCCATTTCGGGTTTGGCCATAGAAAATTCACCCCTCCAAATCTTCCTCCAAAAATTATTTTCTTGTGGTATTCCTACTAATTTAAGGGTCCTTTACAACTTGGTGTAATTGTTTTGGAAGAAGGAGCACTTATTTCTTCAAGTTGACAACTTGTTCAAGTGAAGGAGTTGTAGGAAAAGGTAAGAATCAATTCCTTTTTCTTATGTTATGAAGGTTTGTTTATGTTGTGGTATGTGGAAATGAGTAGAAATTATGGAAATAAGGAAGTTTGCAAAGTGGGTATGTATATATATATGTAGCCATGAGTGTATATATGTTGTATACATATATGAGTTGAATTTTATGTTGTATTCTAGTTGTGGTTATGGTGAAAATTATATTGGGAATGAAAGTTGAATGAATTTTGGTTGAAGTTGGAATGTAGAAGATTATGTCACTTTAGAATGATTTTGTGATATTATGGAAATGAAGTTGTTAAGATGTGAATTATGATTATGGTTGATGAAATTGGAAGATGGAAATATGTTATGAATATGTAGGTTGAAGATTTGAAGTTTTGGGTGAATTATGTTTTGGTGAAAAGTTTGTATATTTTGTATATCTTGTGAATATTTCGTAGAAATGATATGAAATATTTCCAAATTATATTGTGATGATCTAGATTAATGATGAATGTGAAACCATTGAGATTAGTTTGGAAATTGAAGTTGAAATGAAGGTTATGACATTATGTTGGAAAGATAGCTAGTTAAGTTATATTGTGTTTATAGTGATTGTTGTTGTTGTTGATGTTGTTGTTGGGTTGTTGTTGATTGTTGATTGTTTTGGCCGAGTTAAATTCTCGGGGATGCTATATGTATAGGGGAGATGCTGCCCAAATTTCTGTAGGCAATTATGAATAAAGATTGAATACTTAAAGATTGGAAATTGAGAATTGGTAAATGTGACCAATTGCAGATTTTGGGCGAAACGGGAATTGAATTTGGAAAGGCGTAAAGAGCATATAAGGTATGTAAGGCTATCCCGATTCTTCTTTTGGCATGTCCTAGGTGTACTAGGATCGGATTTGAGCCTCGGAAAGTATTCTGCTCATCAGAATCTGCATTTGAAAATACCCCTTTTTCATTCAATTGAATTGAACCCTATAAGTATGCTTTATTGAAAGAATTGTGCAAACTTCCGCAAATTGTCTAGAAAGTTATGGAATGTCCCTAGAACCTCCGTAGGTGACTTTATAAGCTTAAAATACGTAATTTGAGCCCACCGCTTCGTTTGTCCCGAGGTGGGCCCACTATTTCGGATTTTACCCTTTTGTGTTTATGACTTGTCTTCGAGCATTTTTTTTTAAGAAATATTCTAACTACTCTTTTAACTACTAAATAAAAATTGTTTTAATATTTCATTAAGCCTTATGAATTGTTTTGAAACTTGGGAACGATCTCAGAAAGATTATGCTTCCGTAACCCATTTTGACATTCAAATTTCACTTACTATGACTCCGTTCGATTTCATTGATTTGATCTGTCATTCGATATGCTTCATTGAGTCTCTGGAAATATATATGGTATTTTTATTGCATTTAGTTTCTCACTACTCCATTCGTGGATGCCTCAATGTTTCCCACACTGAGCCCGGGCCAGGATATGTTGTCAAGCGTATTCCTCTGCATTGTTCGCCGTGCCTCGATGTGAGGGGGCAGGTATACATGTACATGGGTTGTGGAGTATGCTGTGCCATGTACACATATTCTGATATGATATGATATGATCTGTTATGGCCATCTGATATGATATGCTACATTACGGGGTTATACCCCTATTCTGATCCTTCTGTATTGTGGCACCAGCGTCGGGAGGGTGGCCACGTTTTGTCTGCCGAGTCCCTTGGCAGGGGCCGGATATGATATGGCATATGTTTTTGTATACACTCTGTATGTTTTGAAAATATGCATTTGATACTTTGGATTTTACACTCACTTTTCTGTACGTTCTGTACCGGTTACGATTTTGATTCTGTGATTCAGGCTTTACATATTCAGTACATATTTCGTACTGACCCCCTTTCTTCGGGGGCTGCGTTTTCATGCCGCGCAGGTACAGACGACAGGTTTGCTGATCCGCCCGCTTAGGACTTTATTCTGCTATTTTGGAGCGCTCCTTTATCCGGAGCCTATATTTTGGTACAATCTTCTACTATTGTATATATGTACGCTATTCAGGGGTACGACGGGGCCCTGTCCTATCTTATGATTATGTTATGTTCTGTAGAGGTCTGTAGACATACTTGTGTGGGTTCTGTATATGTTTTGGGTTGTTATGATCGGTGATGGCCTTATCGGCCTCTACGTGCAAAATCTGTTCATCTGTGATATTTAGTAGTGCCAACTAACCTTTATATTAATATATTTTGATAATATGTTGGTTTGGGTTATTGGGTACGTTTGGGTGTCCAGCACGGACACTAGTCGCGGCCTACGGGGTTGGGTCGTGACAATATATATGTATAAGTATTGTGGGCACGACGGGGTCTTGTCCCGTCCATATGCCTAGTACTCTAGTAGAGGCTCGTAGATACGTATGTGTGGGTTATATGGTCTCACAAGTTCACTACTATATATACGTAGGTATGTGTACATTATCTTTTGATAGCAAAAGGGCTTATGTATATAAACGTATTTATGTTCTGCAATGGAAATGATTTTCTTATGATTATGAGTTTATGAACGAAAAAAAAAGAGGTTTAATGAGTATGATGAGTAGTAGAATGAGCGGTGCTCGGTGGTCAGCCCCGGGTACCCGTCACGGCCCCTAGCTGGGTTGTGACACTAACATACCATCAAAAACAACAATTGTATGCCTGAGTACTTCGTACTCAGTGAGCGTCTCAGGGACAACAAGTAATATGAAAATAAATTATAATAATACATAAAGAAATCAGTCCAGAAAAGATAGTATAAAAACAGTTATTCCACCTTGTGATTCTTAATATCATTTGTTAAACAGTTTACAAGCCATTTCAAAATCCCTGTTTCCATTATGCTTTAAATCGATCAGGCATAAATACCAGTTCTATAATAAAGATGGATATCACGATCTCCCATATAGGCCCAACTCAATATCAACAGCACTGCGCAATACACCAGAATATGGATTCACGGTGGCTACTCTTCCTCCCGAATAGCAAGGCCATTAATACACCCCAGGTACCGAACCCGGAAGTGGCCACTCTTCCCCCCGAATGGCAAGGCAATTAATACACTAGGATCCATAGTGGCTACTCTTCCTCCAGAATAGCAAGGCAAAACAAAACAACTAGTTTTCATAAGCATAGAGGCCAATTCATAATGAATTTGTAAGGTAGCCACATCATCAATAACATTAAAGTTCATTATGCCATATCGAAAGAATAAGTCATTTCAATCAACATTTTGAAAACATATAACTTCTTTACAAAAGATTTTCATGTCCCAATTCATCAATGAGAATGTCATTACCAATTCTTAACCATCATTATTAAGCATCTCTCATAGAGGAAAACGTTCATAATATCTTATACATATATAGGGTTTGTTACAATCTAGGTTTAACGTGGGTTTGTCCCCTCACACACATTAACCACCATTTAGACATGAATTAGGGTTAAAGAAACATGAAAAGATCACTTTTCCTTTCATTCATTAAAGAATCTTGAATAAAATTTATACTTCCAACAATAGGTTCAAAAGCGATTTTCATTCAAATTAAGTTTTCAAAAAGAGAGACATACAAATCATCCTTATAGTCAAAAATGATTTTTAAAAGAGACATACCTTAATATGTTAAACAAAGTTTAAAAAATCACTTTCCTAATGAAGAACACCCAAACCCTAGCTTGAATCACTTTAGGAAGAATTATGCTGCAAACCCTAGGTTTTGATCACAAGAATCATGGTAAGAATCATGGGTTTGATGTTAGAATAGATTATGAATATTAAGGGTGTTCTTACCTTTGATTTGAAGACTTGGAGGGATGATTTTCGTGCTTAGGGTTTGGAAGGATGAAAAAAAATGAGAACAAAATAATACCATACCCATTTTAAACCCAAATTTTCTGCCAGAAACAGTGAAAATACGGCCTACAAGTACATCCTGTACTGTAGCCCGTACTTAGGCTACAAAAACCAGTGAGGAACGGAAGAAGTACATCCAAAATGATGTCTCGTACTTTCTGGGCGTACTTTGGGCGAAATCTCCAACTTTTGTGCCCTTCAGTAAAATGGACATAACTTTTTGTACATAACCTTTCTCAGGCCGGGCGACCTACCATTGGAAAGTTATTGCAAATATCTACAACTTTAATCAACGAAGTATTTCCAAATTCGCAACACATGTTCATGAAAATCGCCCAGAAGACAGACCTACCAAAACTTAGGCGAATTTAAGAGCCCTTAAGAACTTCAATTGTTGGTTTGACTTCAAAACGACCATCTACCACCCGAATTCATCAAGAATGGATTCGTATAGGTATAATATCATCGTAATACTAGATTTTTACACGTTCACACCTAACTCGGATTTACGGGATGTTACATATCCCCCGCTTAAGATCATTCGTCCCCAAATGAAAGTCATGGCCAAGGATTCTTTACTAAACCTCAAATTTCAGAATTTCAAGAGTTCTTCTAGCAAGGTGAAACATCCTCAGAGATAACATATGACTAAACATATAACGAATGCATCATTCAAGCCTAAACACAATTGTGAGACTTATACTTCACTTTAAACTTTTACAGGAAAATACATCCGAAAGGTTTAACACATACCTGTAGTAGGGAACAAGTGAGGATATCTTTTCTTCATATCCTCCTCCTCTTCCCAAGTAGCTTCCTCTGTGTTATGATTTTTCCATAACACTTTAACCGACGCTACATCCTTTGTTCTCAACCTTCTAACTTGACGATCTGAAATCTAAACTGCTCTTCTTCATAAGACAATGCCTCATTAATTTCAATCTGTTCATGATTCAACACATGGGTAGGATCAGGTTTGTACAATCTCAGCATCGAAATGTGAAACACCGGATGAACCACGGACATCTCAGCTGGTAATCCCAACTCGTACGCTACCTTCCCAACCCTTTTCGTAATCTTGTAAGGACCAATATAGCGAGGGCCAAGCTTGCCCTTTCTGCCAAAACGCATTACCCCCTTCATAGGTGACACTTTCAAGAAAACCTTGTTACCAACAACAAATTCCAATTCCCTACGCCTCATGTCCGTATAAGACTTTTGTCTACTCTGTACGGTCTTCAGTCGCTGCACAATAAGATTTACCTTCTCGATTACCTCATAAACTGAATCAGGGCCCAACAACTCTACTTCCGTGGGTTTAAACCAACCAATTGGAGACCGACAACGCCTCCCATAAAGAGCTTCATAAGGAGTCATATGAATACTCACTTGATAGCTATTGTTGTAAGTGAATTCCACCAAGGTAGGTGTTCATCCCAACTTCCTCCAAAATTGATTGTACAGGCTCGTAGCATATCTTCCAAAGTCTGAATATTGCCCTCCGCCTGCCCGTCAATTTGAGGATGAAAGGCAGTGCTCAATTTCACTCTAGATCCTAACCCTTCCTGAAAGGATGTCCAAAAATGAGCAGTAAATTGCGTACCTCTTTCAGATATAATCAATGTCAGAACACCATGCAATCTAACTATCTCTTTTAGATATAACTTGGCATACTCCGCCGCGGTATATGACGTCTTCACTGGGAGAAAATGGGCAGACTTTGTGAGTCTATCCACGATAACCCAAATCGAGTATAACTTGGATTTTGTGCAGGGTAGCCCCACAATGAAATCCATGTTGATCTCCTCCCACTTTCACTGCTGAATCTCAATATTTTGAGCCAAGCCTCCAGGCCTTTGGTGTTAAGCCTTCACTTGTTGACAGTTCAAACACTTAGCCACAAAGTTAGAAATATCAACCTTCATGCTCTTCCACCAGTAGTGTGGTTTCAAATCCTTATACATTTTGGTGGATCCCGGATTAACCGAATACTTGGAACTATGAGCTTCCATCATTAATTCTTGTCGAAGACCATCAACATCAGGAACACACAATCGTCCTTGCAACCACAGAACACTATCACCAGTACCCACAGTAAAGGAAGTGTACTCACCCCTTTCCACTCCATCTCTCAGCATTGCCAAAAGTTCAACATCATATTGCTTGGATTTAATCCTTTCTACAATGTCAGACTGTGATAGAGTGATTCCCACTAACTCTCCATCTTCAGTTTCATCAAGCCTAACCCCAAGACTGGCAAGACTTCGAATCTCTTTCCCCATGGGCTTGTCATGAGCATGCAAATAAGCCAACGTGCCCATAGATTTCCTACTCAAAGCATCAGCAACCACATTAGCCTTACCAGGATGATACAGAATATTCAAGTCGTAGTCTTTTAACAAATCCAACCACCTTCTCTGCCTGAGGTTCAACTCTCGCTGCTTGAAGATATATTGCAAACTCTTGTGATCAGTAAAAACATCACAATGCTCACCATACAGATAATGACGCCAAATTTTCAAAGCAAATACCGCATCATCCAACTCCAATTCATGAGTCGGATAATTCCTCTCATGCTTCTTCAACTGACGCGAAGCATAAGCAATCACCTTACCGTTCTGCATTAACACACAACCCAAACCAATTCTAGAAGCATCACAATACACCACATATCCACCAGACCCAGAAGGTAACGTCAAAATAGGAGCCGAAGTCAACCTTGTCTTACGCTCCTGGAAACTCTTTTCACAAGCTTCGGACCACTGAAACTTAGCAATCTTCTGTGTCAATTTAGTCAGTGGAGAGGCTGTTGACGAAAAGCCTTCCATAAACTTTCGGTAATAATTTACCAAACCCAAGAAACTACGAATTTCAGTCGCATTAGTGGGTCTAGGCCAATCCTTCACCGCTGAAATTTTCTGAGGGTCTACTTTAATGTCGTCACCAGTCACCACATAACCCAAGAAAGCCACAGAATCAAGCCAAAATTCACACTTAGACAATTTTGCATACAGCTCGTTCTCCTCAAATGTTGTCAAAGTTATCCTCAAATGATTAGCATGATCCTCACGATTCTTAGAGTATACCAAAACGTCATCAATAAACACAATAATGAAGCGGTCTAGATACGGCTTAAACACACGGTTCATTAAATTCATGAATGCAACAGTCGCATTAGTCAACCCAAAGGACATGACTAGAAACTCAAAGTGCCCATAACGCGTATGGAAAGCAGTTTTCAGGATATCCTCCTCCGTTATCTTCAATTAATGATACCCAGACCTCAGGTCAATCTTTGAAAAGAACTTAGCACCCTGAAACTGGTCAAACAAATTATCTATCCTAGGCAAGGGATACTTATTCTTAATGGTCACTTTATTAAGTTGACGATAGTCAACACACATTCTAAGGGAACCATCCTTCTTCCTAACAAACAAGACTGGAGCACCCCAAGGTGAGGAACTTGGTGGGATGAAACCCTTATCCAACAAGTCCTTCAATTGATGCTTTAATTCCCTTAGTTCCGCTAGAGCCATACGATAAGGTGGAATAGAAATAGGTTGGGTGTCGGGGTTAGCATCAATCCCAAAATCAATAACTCTATCAGGAGGAATACTAGGAAGATCTTTGGGAAATAATTTGGGATAATCACTGACTATGGGAACAGATGCAAATTCGGGTACTACGACTTTTGTATCACTGACAGCAACCAAATGGTAAATACACCCCTTAGTAATCATCTTATGAGCCTTAAGATAGGAAATAATTCTACTCTTTGGCTTAGCAATTTCACCCTCCCACACAATAACAGGCTCATCGGGAAAGGCGAAACGAACTAACTTATGGCGACAATCCACATTAGCATAACACGCAGACAACCACTCCATCCCTATAATTACATCAAAATCTACCATTTCAAGTTCATACAAATCAGCCACGGTCTCACGTCCCTTAATCATAACAACACAAGTTTTATACACTCTAGAAGCAATAATAGGAACACCAGAAGGTGTATCAATAGCAAAAGGTTCACACAAAGGTTCGGGTTTCATTCCTAAATCAAGAGCAAAATAAGGGGTCACATAGGATAAATTTGAACCCGGATCAATCAATGAGTAAGCATTATGAGAACAGATGGTAAGGATACCTGTAACCACAGCATCAAAAGCCTCAGCTGCCTCTCTACGAGTCAGCCCATAAAGTCGAGTTGTCCCTCCACCAGAAGTATTAGCAACTTTCTTTCCCTTGCTGTTGTTACGAGCAATCTAATTATAATTGTTAGCATTACTAGCAGGTTGATTTTTAGCAGATGCAGAAGTAGGCGAATCATTCTTTTGGGTATTCATAGCAGCCATCTCACGTAGCCACTTTTTGCAGTCCCTCTTAAGATGCCCCCTAATACCACAGTGATGACAGATATGATCCTCCCATACAGCGGACCGACTACTACCTTGGGAGAACCTGCTTTGGTTGTTATTCTTCAGACCTTGCCTACCAGAAGGTATACTAGCATTCAAATATGCGCCAGACTGAGTAGGTGCCAAATACCCTGTCACGACCCAGCCCCGTGGGCCGCGACTGGCACCCTACCTGGGTACCCAGACCGAATCACACATTCATTATCAAATCCAAACTTATTTCCGAATCTTACGAAATCATATCAAACATAATTTATATCAAAGTATGTCTTAAGCGGTCGCGCCAAATCAAAATACCATATCAAATACAAACTGAGCGGCGGAACAGACATCGCCGGTCAAAAGTGCAAACATAATCGTAAGGGCCATTTGGGGCCATCATAACAAACAGACCGCTTCAAGACCAGAAAACGAAATCAAACCAACATATACAGGACCCTCGCCCCACATATATGACTACAGGCCTCTACGAATTCAAAACAAAGACATATGGCGAGACAGGGCCCCGCCGTACCCAAATAGTCAGATATACCAAATATATACAAAGCAAAAGGAGTCTGTACCAAAGGTGGACTCCGGATCAAATAGGAGTACTCCGGAATAGCAAGAAGTGAAGCCTACTGCGGAGGATCACCGATATCTGCACCTGCGGGCATAAAACGCAGCCCCCGAAAAGAGGGGGTCAGTACGAAATATGTACTGAGTATGTAAAGCACGGAGTACAGAAATATGGATCAAAACCGAAAGCGAATCAGATGTCAAAGTGGAGTACAAATTGGTATGTCAAAATCTGTATCGAAATCATATACGTATATATAATGCAAACGAAATCATGCAAAAGCTTAGGAACGTGGTCGCCACTCCGACGCTGGCGCCACACACAGCATAACACCAGAAGGTTTCAAATCTCCGTACATCTCCAAACACAAACATAATCATAGGTGAGCGTATCGCATCACGAGCCATATCACAGCATAACTCCAAACGGAACCCAGCCCTATGGCGAAGCCTCGGGAACCATGACACAGTATACGGCCGAATTATCATAAGGCGCACGAATCAAAACCGGCCCGGGAACCGGTGAACGAAGTCATAATAAGGCACGAGCGGAGTCGTGAGCAAACCAATGCAAATCGTACTTCAAAATAGTCTTTCAAAACGGAGTAAACCCATAAGTCATATCATAATACAAAATAGTCGAATACTTAGTCGATATAAGGTTTCATTTCACAAAACGTTTCCAAAATAGTACGTATAGCTCAAAACATAACTTGGCGCATCGTAATGTTCAAAACATACCCCGTAGGAGGGAGTTCCAAAAATCAGAAGTAGCACATCCAACTCTATTCACAAAGATAGCCCAAAGGGACAGATAGGGCGTTTCGGGGTAGCGGGCCCACCTCGAGTCAAGGTGAGGTGGCGAACATATTTTTACGAACATTTATATGCCAAGGTCATACATAATCATTCCTAGGTTACCCGACCACATTTTGATAGGTTTCGGACGAGTGGTGGCATTCTAGCCAAAATAGAGCCCTTAGGCTTCAATTGAATTGAATGAATAGTAACTTTTCTGTGGATCGGGTTTCGAGGAGCAGAAATGCTCCGGAAGTTCTCATATTCGCCTAACATACTAAGATATGCCAAATAAAGGAGTGGGAAGCTTTACATACCTCACAGACGTCGTATGCTCTCCCAAAAGTCCAGTCCCGTTTCGTCTGAAATCTGCAAATGGTCAAAGTTACCAGATTGAGATTCTTAGGCTTAAAATGCCTTTAACTTCATTTTTGCCTACCGAAATTTCGGCAGCATTTCCCCTATAAATCTAACATCCCCGAGGCTTAGCTCGGCTCAAAATACATCAACCACAACAGCCCACACATCAACAAACAACACAAGCCACAATCAAACCATTCTAGCTTCAAAGTTCTACTTTATTACCTAAGTTGGCAACTTTCATTCAAACTTTCAAAACTCCAATTCTACATCTACATACTTGTATTCATTTCCGCATTCAAACTTATACAATCACATCCTAACTACAATCCAAGCCATACACGAAATTGCCCCAAAATCCATTACTTTCCATAATTCTTCAAAACATCAAAAATTCACGACGAACATTCTAACTCACGTCGTTTCATTCCGAATTCATTAACATCATTATAAATTCATATTTAAAGTCTCTAGCACCCTAAATATACAATGATATACATAATGATACCTAAGGTATACGCTTTCCGATAATATCCAAAATCATTTTCCAACGTCAATTTAATTCATCAACCAATCATTTACGACACAAGGATCACAACAACACATTACACAAACTAAACAAGATCAATTCACCTCACTTTCTCCTCCCTATGGCTCACGGCCAACACACCATATACACACACACCCAAGGCTTTCTATTTACATCAAAGTCACGGAATTCTCGTCTATTCACAATCCTTAACATAATCACATCAATTCTATAACATTAAAGGGGCAAAATTCTTACCTTTTCTTAAATTTCCGACTTGTCGTAAACGAGGTTCTTGTGCCAAACTAATTATACCCCGTTGAAGAGGGTCTTGAGTACTTCACAACTATGTAGAAATTAGGATTTTTGGATCACAAACAAGGCTTGGAAATTTTCCTTTCCTTTCTTTCTCCACTTCGGCCGAATGCCTCTTTTAGGGGTGTTCTTGAATTTTGATCTATTTTCTTGATAAGTGCAAGTGTAACATGATATATATCCATATCCTTGGTCATGTGCCTTGCACATGACATTAAAGGAATGGGTTTGGGCCATGGTTATGGCCGGCTACCCTTCACATTGGGCTTCAAATTTTTGTATTATATTTTTCTTGGCCCAATTCACAAAATGCCCCGTTTTGTAATTCCCGAAACTAATTTCCGAAATTCCAAGTTTACCCTCGGCCTTCCCCGATGTCTTAACATTAAAGATTCCATAACCAATATAGTCATATTCACTAAAATCAAAATATGTCCTTATAACCCACAAGTCGTAATTATTTCTCGATTTCCAATTATACGAAAACACGGGACATAACATTCTCCCCCCCTTAAGAACATTCGTCCCCGAATGTTAAATAAATCTTATGAAGACTCACAAACATGACGGGAAAACCATTTTATATATATACATAGTACACATGGTCCATCCGTTCATTGGTACAACACATACAAAAGTCTAGATTACCGGAGGCGTAGGGAATAAATGGGGGTATCTCTTCTTCATCTCATCCTCCGCCTCCCAAGTCATCTCTTCCCGGTTACTGTTGCGCCACAGAACTTTGACAGAAGGCACCTCCTTAGTGCGGAATCTCCTCACCTGACGATCCAGAATAGATACAGGCTGCTCGTCATAAGACAACTGCTCCGTCACCTGAAGATCATCTACTGGGAATATCCTGGAAGGATCACCAATACACTTCCGCAGCATAGACACATGGAACACCGGGTGTACGGACTCCAAATCGGATGGCAAGTCTAGCTCGTAGGCGACTGCGCCTATCCTCCGAACAATCTGGTATGGCCCGATGTACCGCAGACTCAACTTACCCTTCTTACCAAATCTCATAACGCCCTTCATGGGCGACACCTTCAGGAATACCCAGTCACCAATCTGGAACTCTAACGGTCGACGTCGTCTATCAGCATAAGCTTTCTGTCGACCATGAGCAGCTAATAGTCGCTCCCGAATAAGCTTCACCTTATCTACAGCCTCCTGGATCGCGTCTGGCCCAATCAACTTAGTCTCGCCCACGTCAAACCAGCCAATAGGAGATCTGCATCTCCTCCCATAAAGGGCCTCGTACGGGGCCATCTGAATGCTGGAGTGATAACTGTTATTGTAAGCAAACTCTATAAGCGGCAAGTGATCATCCCAGCTGCCCCTGAAATCAATAACGCAGGCCCGCAACATATCCTCGAGCATCTGAATAGTGCGCTCGGCCTGCCCGTCGGTCTGAGGATGGAAAGTTGTACTGAGGCTCACCTGAGTCCCTAATCCCTCCTGAAATGACCTCCAGAAATTAGCTGTAAACTGGGCACCTCGGTCAGTAATAATAGATACAGGGACCCCGTGAAGTCTGACTATCTCTCTGATGTATAATCTGGCATAGTCCTCAGCCGAATAAGTAGTCCGGACCGGAAGGAAATGGGCTGATTTCGTCAGCCTGTCCACAATAACCCAAATAGAGTCGTACCTGCGTAGAGTACGCGGCAACCCAACAATGAAGTCCATATTAATCATCTCCCATTTCCAGGTTGGGATTTCCATCTCCTGTAGCAATCCACCGGGCTTCTGATGCTCGATCTTAACTTGCTGGCAGTTCGGGCACTAACTAACAAACTCGGTAATATCTTTCTTCATGCCGTCCCACCAATACAAACACCTGAGATCACGATACATCTTAGTGGAACCAGGATGAACAGAATACCGTGCATTATGCGCCTCGCCCATAATCTGCCGCCGTAAGCCCGCAACGTCCGGTACACAGAATCTGTCGTCGTACAATAATACTCCTTCAGGCGAGATTTCAAACTGAGTCTTTGCTTTATTAAGGGCCACATCTCTGTACTGGATCAAAAGAGGATCCTCAAACTGGCGCTGCTTTACCTCCTGAATAATAGATGACTCAGCAATTGGACGAACAGAAATCCCAGAATCTCCAGAATCCACCAAACGAACTCCGAGGCTGGCCAGCTGATGAATATCACGAACCAAATCTCTCTTATCAGATGGGACATCAGCCAGACTGCCTACGGACTTGCGGCTAAGCGCATCAGCTACCACATTGGCTTTCCCCGGGTGGTACAGAATATCAACGTCGTAATCCTTTAGTAGCTCAAGCCATCTCAGCTGCCGCAAATTTGGCTCCTTCTGCTTAAAAATATACTGGAGGCTCTTATGGTCCGTATAGATATCAACATGGACCCCATATAAATAATGCCGCCAAATCTTCAAAGCATGAATCACCGCGGCCAACTCAAGATCATGAGTGGGATAGTTCTTCTCGTGCGGTCTGAGCTGCCGGGAAGCATAGGCTATGACTCAACCGTGCTGCATCAATACACATCCTATCCCAATACCAGAGGCGTCACAATAGACAACATACCCATCAGATCCCTCTGGAAGAGCCAAAACTGGTGTTGTAATCAATCTCTCCTTCAGCATCTGAAAGCTGCGCTCGCAGGCATCTGTCCACTGGAATTTTGCTGCTTTCTGGGTAAGCCTCGTCAGTGGTGCTGCAATAGAAGAAAAATCCTCCACGAACCTGCGATAATACCCAGCCAATTCCAGAAAACTGCGCACCTCTGTCGGTGTAGTAGGCCTGGGCCAATTCTGCACAGCCTCAATCTTCTGCGTGTCGACCCGAATACCGTCTGCGCCGACAATATGGCCCAAGAATGCCACAGAAGTCAACCAGAATTCACATTTAGAGAATTTGGCATATAACTTCTGCTGACGGAGAATGCCAAGTACCGTCCTTAAGTGATCTGAATGCTCTTCGGCTGATCGCGAGTAAATCAGAATATCATCGATAAACACAATAACAAACATATCCAGAAAAGGCCGAAATACCCGGTTCATCAGATCCATAAATACTGCTGGAGCATTAGTCAGCCCAAAAGACATAACTCTGAACTCATAATGCCCGTACCGGGTCCTGAAAGCAGTCTTCGGGATATCTGACTCCCGTACTCGCACCTGATGATAACCTGAGCGCAGATCTATCTTTGAAAAATGTCTAGCACCCTGCAGCTGGTCAAACAAATCATCAATCCGGGGGAGGGGATATTTATTCTTAATAGTCACCTTATTCAGCTGCCGGTAGTCGATACACAACCGCAATGACCCATCTTTCTTTCTGACAAACAATACCGGCGCTCCCCAGGGTGATGTGCTGGGTCTGATAAAACCCTTATCCAACAAATCTTTCAGCTGCTCCTTCAATTCCTTCAACTCAGCCGGTGCCATCCTGTACGGAGGAATAGATATAGGCTGCGTATCCGGCATCAACTCTATAGTGAAATCAATCTCCCGCTCAGGCGGAAGGCCAGGAAGCTCGTCAGGAAATACATCTGGAAACTCACTGACGACCGAAACAGACTGAAGGGTAGGTATCTCTGCTGCAGTATCGTGCACACGAACCAAATGATAGATATAACCCTTCTGGATCATCTTCTTAGCCTTGAGGTATGAAATAAACTTACCCCTCGGCGATGCTGTAGATCCGAACCACTCTATGACTGGTTCCCCTGGAAACTGAAAACGGACTACCTTTTCCTGGCAGTCGACATTAGCATAACAGGAAGACAACCAGTCTATGCCCATAATGACATCAAACTCAAACATGTCTAACTCTATCAAATCAGCCTTAGTGCTCCGATCATAGATGGTCACAGAACAATCCCTATAGATCTGTCTCGCTACAATAAAATCCCCAACTGGCGTAGCTACCTCAAATGGCTCTATAGGCTCAGACACTATCCCAATCTTACTAGCAACGAGCGGGGAAATATATGATAAAGTAGAGCCAGGGTCAATCAAAGCATATACAGATCTGGAGAAAAAAAGTAATGTACCTGTGACAACGTTTGGCGAAGCCTCCTGATCCTGGCGGCTGGCCAAAGCATATATGCGGTTCGAGGGACCGCTAGAACCTGAAGCGCCACCGCGGCCTCGACCGCGTCCTGCCGGTGCTGGAATACCCCGCCCTCCAGGGCGTGCAACAGATGGAACAGATGAAGAACCGGCGGCTGACCCTGTCTGCTGAGCAGCACTACCAGAACCGCTAGCCAATGGACAGTCTCTCATAAAGTGGCCCTGACCACCACAAGAAAAGCAAGCTCCAGTCGCTCGGTAACACTCCCCGGGATGAGACTTCCCGCAATGAGGACAACGGGGCCTGGGTGGTCTGGCCTGGCTGGGACCCCTGGACACCTGTGAACCTGCCACTCTGGAGCTCTGACCGGCCCCAGACGGTCCCGTACTATCGAATCTCCGGCTGCCTGAATGAGCACTCCGGCCGGACGAAGGAAAATGTCTATCTGACTGCTGCTGCTGAGGCTGTCCGCCTCGAGAATCTCCAGAATAACCTGCGGACCTAGCCCTCTTGGGCGGCCTCCTATCTCGATCTCTGCCAGCAGGATCAGACCTGCGACGGTCCTCCATACCCATCGCATAGGCCTGAAGTCGGGCAATGTCCATGTCTGTCTGCAATGACACTGCCATACAGCTATCCACCAAATACCGGTCCAATCCCATAACATATCTGTGCATCCGATCGGATATATCTGCTACCACGGCCGGTGCATATCGGGCCAGAGAGTCAAACTCAAGATTATACTCGCGAACACTCCGACCCCTCTGCTGTAGACGTAAGAACCGATCAGCCCGCGCCCGCCGTAGCTCTGGGGGCAAAAAGTGGCGGGTGAATGCTGTCACAAACTGATCCCAAGTGGCTGGAGGGGCACCCTCTCCTCTAGACAGCTCCCAAGTCTCGTACCAGTGGGTAGCCACATCACGAAGCCTGTGCGAAGCCAGCTCCACCGACTCGGTCTCTGAAGCCCTGACCAAGTCCAGTGAGCGTCGCATCCCCCGAATAAAGTCATGGGGGTCCTCATCGGGCTTAGACCCGAAGAACTCTGGAGGGCCACATAACAGAAACTCCCGAACTCTCAGGCTGTCCCGCCTGTCATCGTCATCATCATCCCTCCGCCCGCGTCTGCGAGCCTGTCCTGCTACTAGTGTAGTCAACAGCTATACAACCTCCCTCAGGGTCCTATCCTCCGCCCCTGGCTGAGGAGCTGGAGTCTCAGGTGCGGGTACACGGACCTCTGGAGCTGCTGAAGGTCCTCCTCCAGGCTGTACTAGTGGGGGTGTAGCAGACCCCTCAGAATGAGGCACATCCTCAGGCAAATCATAAACACGAGCCCGGGTAGCTCGCTGTGCCTGGCTAGTCTCTCCAATCCTCGCCTTGCCCTTCTGGGCCGTTGTTGCCTTCTTCGGAGGGATCACTGCAAGCACAATAGCGAGTCAGATCAAAATCATCCTAGTAGCACAGCTCTATCGCACGTTCTAAGATTCCAAAGAAAGTAACATCCTAAATGCCCTGTAGCTTCCTGTTTATAGGTGTGGTGCACAACACATCGATAAACAAGACTCTACGAGACACGGCCTGTAGACATTCCGAGGACAAACCGCTCTGATACCACTTTTGTCACGACCCTGCCCCGTGGGCCGCGACTGGCACCCTACCTGGGTACCCAGACCGAATCACACATTCATTATCAAATCCAAACTTATTTCCGAATCTTACGAAATCATATCAAACATAATTTATATCAAAGTATGTCTTAAGCGGTCACGCCAAATCAAAATACCATATCAAATACAAACTGAGCGGCGGAACAGACATCGCCGGTCAAAAGTGCAAACATAATCGTAAGGGCCATTTGGGGCCATCATAACAAACAGACCGCTTTAGGACCAGAAAACGAAATCAAACCAACATATACAGGACCCTCGCCCCACATATATGACTACAGGCCTCTACGAATTCAAAACAAAGACATATGGCGAGACAGGGCCCCGCCGTACCCAAATAGTCAGATATACCAAATATATACAAAGCAAAAGGAGTCTGTACCAAAGGTGGACTCCGGATCAAATAGGAGTACTCCGGAATAGCAAGAAGTGAAGCCTACTGCGGAGGATCACCGATATCTGCACCT
Organism: Lycium barbarum; assembly: GCF_019175385.1. NCBI lineage: Eukaryota > Viridiplantae > Streptophyta > Magnoliopsida > Solanales > Solanaceae > Lycium > Lycium barbarum. The sequence goes on along the minus strand of NC_083347.1, from coordinate 69,620,871 downwards.
GCGGGCATAAAACGCAGCCCCCGAAAAGAGGGGGTCAGTACGAAATATGTACTGAGTATGTAAAGCACGGAGTACAGAAATATGGATCAAAACCGAAAGCGAATCAGATGTCAAAGTGGAGTACAAATTGGTATGTCAAAATCTGTATCGAAATCATATACGTATATATAATGCAAACGAAATCATGCAAAAGCTTAGGAACGTGGTCGCCACTCCGACGCTGGCGCCACACACAGCATAACACCAGAAGGTTTCAAATCTCCGTACATCTCCAAACACAAACATAATCATAGGTGAGCGTATCGCATCACGAGCCATATCACAGCATAACTCCAAACGGAACCCAGCCCTATGGCGAAGCCTCGGGAACCGTGACACAGCATACGGCCGAATTATCATAAGGCGCACGAATCAAAACCGGCCCGGGAACCGGTGAACGAAGTCATAATAAGGCACGAGCGGAGTCGTGAGCAAACCAATGCAAATCGTACTTCAAAATAGTCTTTCAAAACGGAGTAAACCCATAAGGCATATCATAATACAAAATAGTCGAATACTTAGTCGATATAAGGTTTCATTTCACAAAACGTTTCCAAAATAGTACGTATAGCTCAAAACATAACTTGGCGCATCGTAATGTTCAAAACATACCTCGTAGGAGGGAGTTCCAAAAATCAGAAGTAGCACATCCAACTCTATTCACAAAGATAGCCCAAAGGGACAGATAAGGCGTTTCGGGGTAGCGGGCCCACCTCGAGTCAAGGTGAGGTGGCGAACATATTTTTACGAACATTTATATGCCAAGGTCATACATAATCATTCCTAGGTTACCCGACCACATTTCGATAGGTTTCTGACGAGTGGTGGCATTCTAGCCAAAATAGAGCCCTTAGGCTTCAATTGAATTGAATGAATAGTAACTTTTCTGTGGATCGGGTTTCGAGGAGCAGAAATGCTCCGGAAGTTCTCATATTCGCCTAACATACTAAGATATGCCAAATAAAGGAGTGGGAAGCTTTACATACCTCACAGACGTCGTATGCTCTCCCAAAAGTCCAGTCCCGTTTCGTCTGAAATCTGCAAATGGTCAAAGTTACCAGATTGAGATTCTTAGGCTTAAAATGCCTTTAACTTCATTTTTGCCTACCGAAATTTCGGCAGCATTTCCCCTATAAATCTAACATCCCCGAGGCTTAGCTCGGCTCAAAATACATCAACCACAACAGCCCACACATCAACAAACAACACAAGCCACAATCAAACCATTCTAGCTTCAAAGTTCTACTTTATTACCTAAGTTGGCAACTTTCATTCAAACTTTCAAAACTCCAATTCTACATCTACATACTTGTATTCATTTCCGCATTCAAACTTATACAATCACATCCTAACTACAATCCAAGCCATACACGAAATTGCCCCAAAATCCATTACTTTCCATAATTCTTCAAAACATCAAAAATTCACGACGAACATTCTAACTCACGTCGTTTCATTCCGAATTCATTAACATCATTATAAATTCATATTTAAAGTCTCTAGCACCCTAAATATACAATGATATACATAATGATACCTAAGGTATACGCTTTCCGATAATATCCAAAATCATTTTCCAACGTCAATTTAATTCATCAACCAATCATTTACGACACAAGGATCACAACAACACATTACACAAACTAAACAAGATCAATTCACCTCACTTTGTCCTCCCTATGGCTCACGGCCAACACACCATATACATACACACCCAAGGCTTTCTATTTACATCAAAGTCACGGAATTCTCGTCTATTCACAATCCTTAACATAATCACATCAATTCTATAACATTAAAGGGGCAAAATTCTTACCTTTTCTTAAATTTCCGACTTGTCGTAAACGAGGTTCTTGTGCCAAACTAATTATACCCCGTTGAAGAGGGTCTTGAGTACTTCACAACTATGTAGAAATTAGGATTTTTGGATCATAAACAAGGCTTGGAAATTTTCCTTTCCTTTCTTTCTCCACTTCGGCCGAATGCCTCTTTTAGGGGTGTTCTTGAATTTTGATCTATTTTCTTGATAAGTGCAAGTGTAACATGATATATATCCATATCCTTGGTCATGTGCCTTGCACATGACATTAAAGGAATGGGTTTGGGCCATGGTTATGGCCGGCTACCCTTCACATTGGGCTTCAAATTTTTGTATTATATTTTTCTTGGCCCAATTCACAAAATGCCCTGTTTTGTAATTCCCGAAACTAATTTCCGAAATTCCAAGTTTACCCTCGGCCTTCCCCGATGTCTTAACATTAAAGATTCCATAACCAACATAGTCATATTCACTAAAATCAAAATATGTCCTTATAACCCACAAGTCGTAATTATTTCTCGATTTCCAATTATACGAAAACACGGGACATAACATACCCTTTACTCTGACCTCCCTTATAATTATTACCACTAAAAACACCTGCCGATCGGGCCTTCTTGTTCTGATCTCGATCCATCCTCTCCTAATTTTTCCAACTCTCTTGTTGTTCAGCAAACCCAACCAGAGATGAGAAATTGCAAGTAGGAGACATAGCCACAGCAGCACATGCAGACTTGATACGTGGTACCAAGCCTTTCACAAAACCAGTCAACTTATGCTTTTCAGTCGAAATCATGTATAAAAGCATACCTTGACAGATGGATGTACTCCAAAATATACTCACGAACTGACTTATTACCCTACTCTAGCTTTTCAAACTTCGTAGCCATAGCAATTCTTTCCTCATCAGACAAGAACCTTTCCATGAATGCCTCTTCAAATTCAGCCCATGTCGGAGCTAAAGCGGCGTCACCCCTCTCAGATTCCCACATCTCAAACCATACGTGAGCAACATCCTTCAATTGATAAGAAGCAAGCCTTACAACTTTGGAATCCCGGGCATCCATTGCCCTCAATGCCTTGAAGGTCTCATCTAAAAAGTGTTGGAGGTCATCCATCTCTCGTGACCCAAAGAACTCTGGTGACTTCAAGTCAAGGAATTGCTTAAGTCTGTCTCCACCGTGAAGTCCCACAGCTCCACGCTGCTGCTGAGCAGAAACCAATGCAGTCAACATTTGAATAGCCGTTTGCATAATACCAATCTGATGTACACCCGCAACAGGAACAACAGGAGCAGGCGGTGCTGGAGGTGGTGCTTGATTTCCAGCATCATTTCCATTACCAGCATTCGCGCCCCCAAGATTTTGGTTAGCTCTCGCAGGATGTCCTTGGTTACCATTTTTGGATCGCTTCAGAGCCATTTCTGCAAGGCACGAATTAACGAGCGAATTAGAACGATCCTAAAAGTACTTTAAGCTCTACAACATAATCTAGAATCAAGAAGAATAGGAAACACCTATACATGTCTTGGGAGTTTCTCGATCATTCAGGTGATCAAGCTACACAAGGAAAACTCCACTAGACACAGTTCCACAGACACCGACAATAATTCTAGGACGTATTTAAACCTAGGTTCTGATACCAAGCTTGTCACGCCCCAAAACCCACCCTAGATGTGACCGACATTCGACGTCATGAACAACATCGGAAGAACCTAAACAACACAATAATAATACTTAAACCCCCCAGGTTCAACCTTTGCCTCCAACAGTTTATAATATAAAGGTAAACAAAATGAATATTTGTCAAACATAACAATGTGCCTGAGAGTTAATCAATAACTCAACAACTACCCACAAGAATGTCTACTATAGAGCTTCTAGGATAAAGAGATAATAGTTTGACTCATCGGGACGCAGCCCAAAAACTAATAGTAAATGAACGACCAAATAGGGTGTCCCACGAATGAACGTGTGGGCTCACCAAATCAGCAGCAACAGCAAGCCCTTCATAAGCACCTGAAGTATCAAGAACCTGCTCTTCTCCATTACCTAACATACCATCAAAAACAATAATGGTATGCCGGAGTACTTCGTACTCAGTGAGCGTCTCATGGACAATAAGTAATAAGAAAATAAATTACAATAATACATAAAGAAATCAGTCCAGAAAAGATAGTACAAAAATAGTTAGTCCACTTTGTGATTCTTAATATCATTTGTTAAACAGTTTATAAGCCATTTCAAAATCCCAGTTTCCATTATGCTTTAAATCGATAAGGCATAAATACCAGTTCCATAAAAAATATGGATATCACGATTGCCCATATAGGCCCAACTCAATATCAACAACACTGCGCAATACACCAGAATATAGATTCACGGTGGCTACTCTTCCTCCCGAATAGCAAGGCCATTAATACACCCCAGGTAGCGAACTCGGAAGTGGCCACTCTCCCCCCCCCCCCCCCCGAATGGAAAGAAAATTAATACACTAGGATCCATAGTGGCTACTCTTCCGCCCGAATAGCAAGGCAAAACACAACAACCAATTTTCGTAGCATAGAGGCCAATTCATAATGCATTTGTAAGGTAGCCACATCATCAACAACATTAAAGTTCATTATGCCATACAAAAAGAATGTCATTACCAATTCTTAACCATCATTATTAAGCATCTCTCATAGAGAAAAACGTTCATAATATCTTATACACATATAGGGTTTGTTACAATCTAGGTTTAATGTGGCCTTGTCCCCTCACACACATTAACCACCATTTAGACATGAATTAGGGTTCAAGAAACATGAAAAGATTACTTTTCCTTTCATTCATTACAGAATCTTGAATAAAATTTGTACTTCCAACAATTGGTTCAAAAGTGATTTTCATTCAAAATAAGTTTTCAAAAAGAGAGACATACAAATCATCCTTATGGTCAAAAATGATTTTTAAAAGTGACATATCTTAATATGTTAAAAAAAGTTTAACAATTGACTTTTCTAATGAAGAACAGTCAGACCCTAGCTTGAATCACTTTAGGAAGAATTATGCTGCAAACCCTAGGTTTTGATCACAAGAATCATGGTAAGAATCATGGATTTGATGTTAGAGTAGATTAGTAATTTTAAGGGTGTTCTTACCTTTGATTTGAAGACTTGGAGGGATGATTTTCGTGCTTAGGGTTTGGAAGGATGAAAAAAATGGGACAAAATAAGACCATACCCATTTTAAACCTAAATTTTCTGCCAGAAACGGTGAAAGTACAGCCTACAAGTACATCCCGTACTGTGAAGTACATCCCGTACTGTAGCTCGTACTGAGGCTGCAAAAACCAGTGAGGAACGGAAGAAGTACGTCCAAAAGGACGTCCCATACTTTCTGGGCGTACTTTGAGCGAAATCTCTAGCTTTTGTGCCCTTCAGTAAAATGGACATAACGTTTTGTACATAACTTTGCTCGGGTTGGGTGACCTACCATTGAAAAGCTATTTCAAAGATCTACAACTTTAATCAAGGAAGTATTTCCAAATTCCAACACATTTGCATGAAAATCACCCAGAAGACAGACCTATCAAAACTTAGGCGAATTTAAGAGCCCTTAAGAACTTCAATTGTTGGTTTGACTCCAAAACGACCATCTTCTACCCGAATTCATCAAGAATGGATTCGTATAGGTATAATATCGTCTTAACACTAGATTTTTACAATTTCACACCCAACTCGAATTTACGGGATGTTACATTATGGGTATGGATTGGTTAGCTTCCTGCTACGCTAATGTCGATTGTAGAATGAATGTGGTCTAGTTCCAGTTTCCGGGCGAACCAGTTTTAGAATGGAAAGGTAATGTTTTTTTGTCGAGGGGTAGGTTTATCTCCTACCTTAAGGTAAGAAAGATGATCAGAAAAGGATACATTTATCACTAAGTCTGAGTCCAGGATGTACAAGCAGAGTCACGAACCTTCAGTCTGTCCCTATGGTTAATGAGTTTCCAGAGGTGTTTCCAGATGAGCTTCCAAGTATCCCGCTAGAGCGGGAGATCGATTTTTCTATTGATCTTGTCACGACCCAACTAGGAGTCGCGACAGGTACCCGATACTACTATACTGAGTACCTCTTATTTCGTATCTTATTCTTATTACTGAGTGGGCCGCATGAACGATACCGTCATTTCTTTACTCAACACCATCATTAATAGCATACTCGTAAACTAGTGACAATAAACTTTACTAACATATTATACAGCGACAAGGACAAACAAGGTTGTGAAACATCCGACTGTACATATCTGTCTACGAGCCTCTAAACAAGATACATATAATCACAAGGGGGGCCGGGTTCTGTCGTGCCCGAATATGTACACAAAAGTAGTACCAATGAACTGAAGCTCCGGAACAACTAGAGCGCTCCCAATGTACCGCTGATGGAGCTCTTAGGAATCGAACCCGTCTACCTGCTTACCTGCGTGGCATGAAACGCAGCGTCCACAAGAAGGGACATCAGTATGAGTAATGTACCGAGTATGTAAGGCATGAAAAGTAGCATAATAAGGAACATAAAGTATGAATAATAGTATCATGGGATCATAGAGCATATAGTGAGATAGGGAGTAACCTGTACACGTGAGTGCCTTTTTGGACGGATGCCATGCAGGCTTATCTTTTCTTTGAAAACATTTGTTTTTCATATACATAGAAAATAGAACATGTCATAGCGCCGAGCAACGTCGGCTCCCCCACATATGTCCCGCGTCCGGGCATCCCGCGTCCGGGATGATAAATTACGCCAACTGACCAGGTGGCAATGCGTCTATAGCGCAACATATGGCCCTTTTCCCCATATTCCCCATATACATATACATATATCATATACATATATCATATAAGCAGCATGCATGAGAGCCCAAAGAAAGTCATGTATCCATCAAGTGACGTAAGGTCGGTAACCTCCGATTACATTATGGAATAACCATGGCCTCTTTGTCTCACCTTGAAGGAACAATTATTATAAGATGAGACGAGCAACGAATAACAGCATACATAAACCGACATCTGAAGGCTCAGAAACAAGTTTCAGGTCAATCCGATTTAGTATAAGGAAGTTATGAGCGTTTGAAGTACAGAACCTTTTACGAACATTTCAGAAGTCAGTTTTGGAAAATCATTCTTATCATCGTCATCATAGAAATATTCTCATCTTTGACATCATCATTGTCATCGCGAAACATATCCATCGTTATGGTCATAAAAACTTACAAAATCATAAACCTCTGTTTTGATAGAGTACGGGCACTTTGGAAAAAAACATTTACGAGTTATCGGAAAGAGAATCATGCCTTGGAATCATAAACATCTAACTTTTGAAAACAAGGAAATATGGAAGCAATTATGAAATCATAACATCGGAATCATGCCTTGAAAGAAAGGGACGAGCCTTAACATACCTGCTCCACATCCTATTAGCTACGCTTACTTATCCAAGCTTGCTAGTCTACATTCAAAAGAATTTGCACAATTATTAGATTCGTCGTCATACACTTGCCTTAGTTTCTCAAATAAATTCACTTATGATCTGCCGAAATTTCGGCAGCATTTCCCCTGTAAATACGTCATCCCCGAAATCTAACTCGGCCAATTTTATCAACAACAATCCGAGAATTCAACTCGGCCAAATTATCAACAACAATACCAATCACCATACTAACAACTTTAACAATTTATCCAAAATACATTCTAACATTGGCAATCCTTGCCACATAATTCATCGGCACTTCATTTGTATTCAATTCAATCACATATAATCAAGCAAATACCAATGATACCACATTCAAGTATTAATCCGAAATCATTCCAACACGATTCAAGAATACTTCAAACAATTCACATAACATTCCAAACAACCCAATCGACATACTACTTCCCCCGAGACCTTCCAACTTCAATAAAAATAATAACAACCTAATTCCTTCTTTCAAATTCAATCACAACAACCCAACAATTTACACACTAACAACATTATCTTCCATAAATACAAGAAGACTATTTTCAAATCACATTAACCCCTAAAACAAACTCTCCAACCATCACAACTTCACTAGAATCATCCAACTTTCATTATCAACAAAGCATCCACAACAACAACAACCAAACACTAGATAAAATAATTAAATCATTATTCCTACACACACACATATATGCACGGCCACAACATGTTTCCATATTTCCATGAATTTCATCCACTTTTACATACTACAACATACATAATCATCCATAACCTATAAGAAAATGATTAAACCTTACCTTTTTCCTTGATTTCTCACTTGGCTAAGATTTGTAACTTGCAAGAATATGTGCTTTTCTTGCTCCAATGACCACTTCACTTTGCTAAGGACCCTTCAATGGATTGTTTAGCTAGAAGAAAATAATTTTTGATGAATTTTTTTCCAAGGTTCTTGTTGGACTTGGTATGGACGAATGGCCTTTGGGTTTCCCTCCTTCTCTTTTTTTTTTTTTTGTTTCTCTAAGGTTCTTGAAATTTCTATGGATCAAGATGAATAAGATGACTTAGTCATCTTTTTATTTTGTCTATTAAGCTTCTAGGTGGGCCTAAGCCCACTCCAATTGGACGGCCCAAATGGCCCCTTTAATTCCAAGCCCATTTTTTTTGTTTTGTTTTGCACTTCATGAAAATTTAATTTTTTCCAAATTCCAAATTTGCCCTTAGTCTTCCTCCATATTTCCATGAGTCATATTGCGAATTTCCCTTTTTTCCCTTAACCTTTCTTAATATTTCCACTTCAATATTTTTCATACACAACTTGTGTGCTAAACCAAAATAAAAATATAACCTCGTCCTTAACTTCCCGCGATTATCTTAAATTATTCGAACGTACAAAATGCGGGATATAACAGATCTATTGCCAGATACTCAACCAGTATCCATTCCTCCTTATAGAACGGCACCTGCTGAGTTAAAGGAATTAAAGGGGCAACTGAGGGATTTACTTGAGAAAGGATTTATTAGGCCCAGCACATCGCTGTCGGGAGCACCAGTATTATTTGTAAGGAAGAAGGATGGCTCCTTGCGAATGTGCATTGATTATAGACAGTTGAATAAAGTGACCATAAAGAAAGTGTATCCACTTCCAAGGATTGATGACTTATTTGATCAGCTGCGGAGTGCCAGGTATTTCTCAAAGATAGATTTGAGATCGGGATATCATCATCTTAGGTTTAAGGAGGAGGACATTCCGAAGATGGAATTCAGGACTAGATATGGGCATTATGAGTTCCGCGTTAGGTCATTCGGATTGACTAATGCTCCAGCTGTGTTTATGGACTTGATGAATCGTGTATTCCGACCCTTTCTAGATTTGTTTGTGATTGTATTCATAGATGATATTCTGGTTTATTCACCGTCAGAAGCCAAACATGGAGACCACCTACGTGCGGTGCTTAGAGTTCCTCGAGATAAAGAACTATATGCGAAGTTTTATATGTGTGAGTTCTGGTTGAACTCTGTAGCTTTTCCCGGTCACATTATCTCAGATGAAAGCATTAGGGTGGATACAAAAAAGATTGAAGCCGTGAAGAATTGGCCAAGGCCTACGACACTAACGGCTGTATGTAGTTTCTTGGGTCTAGCAGGTTACTATAGGAGGTTCGTAAAGGGATTTTCTTCTCTTTTAGCTCCATTGACCAAGCTGACTCAGAAATCAGCTATGTTTCAGTGGACAGACACATGTAAGCAGAGTTTTCAGACATTGAAGGATAAGCTAACCTCAGCACCGGTCTTGACTCTTTCAGAAGGAACAAACGGCGATGTGATTTATTGTGGTGCCTCAGGTGTTGGGCTAGGCTGTGTATTGATGCAACATAGCAAGGTCATTGCTTATGCTTCTAGGCAGCTGAAAAAGTATGATCAGAATTACCCAACTCACGATCTTGAGTTAGCTGAGGTGATTCACACCTTGAAAATGTGGAGGCACTACTTATACGGTGTTCATGTTGATATTTATACTAAACATAAGATCCTCCAGTATATCTTTAAGCAGAAGGACTTGAATTTACGACAGAGGCGATGGCTAGAGCTGCTGAAAGATTATGACGTTGATATTCTGTACCATCCTGGAAAGGCCAACGTAGTTACAGATGCTCTTAGTCGTAAATCCATGGGTAGTTTTTCATATGTGCTGGCAGAGAAAAGAGAGATAGCCTGTGATGTTAGTCAGCTAGCCAGCTTGGGAGTTTGGTTGATAGACACAGGTGATGGAGGAGTTACAGTTCAAGATACAGTGATGACATCTTTGATAGCCGAGATAAAGGAACGGCAATATGAAGACCCTATTTTAGTACATTACCGAGATACTGCTCCTCAGAAAGAAAAGACACCCTTTGTGATCACAAAATAAGGAGTACTCAAGTATCAAGATAGGTTGTGTGTCCCTAATATTGTGGGTCTCCGTCAGCAAGTTATGGGGGAAGCTCACTATTCACGCTATTCTATTCACCCAGGATCGATAAAAATGTACCATGATCTCAAGGAAGTTTATTGGTGGGATGGTATGAAAAGAGACATAGCAGAATTTGTCGCTCAGTATCCAAATTGTCAACAAGTCAAGATAGAGCACCAGAAGCCTGGAGGTTTACTGCAAGCTATGGAAATTCCGACATGGAAATGGGAAGTAATTAGCATGGATTTAATTACAGGATTACCCCATACTCAGCGGAAGTACGATTCAATATGGGTCATAGTTGATAGGCTTACAAAGTCCGCCCACTTCTTGCCTGTCAAAACTACCTATTCAGCTGAGGATTATGCGAAACTCTATCTTACGGAAATTGTACGACTTCATGGTGTTCCTACAGCCATTATTTCAGATAGAGGAGCGCAGTTCATAGCAAATTTCTGGAGATCTTTCTAGGAAGGATTAGGTACTCATGTGAGTCTTAGTACTACATTTCATCCGCAGACAGATAGGTAAGCGTAGCGTACAATACAGACACTTAAGGACATACTGAGAGCTTGTGTAATTGACTTTCGAGGTAGCTGGGATGATCATTAACCCCTTATCGAGTTTGCATATAATAACAGTTATCATTCCAGTATCCAGATGGCTCCTTATGAAGCTTTATACGGGCGGAGATATAGATCACCTATAGGGTGGTTTGATGTTGAACAGAATCAGTTAGCCAGCCTATATTTGATACAGCAAGCAGTCGACAAAGTGAAATCCATCCAAGCAAGATTATTAGCGGCGCAAAGTCGACAGAAATCTTATGCAGATAACCGGCGTCGCAAGCTAGAGTTCGAGGTAGGAGATTGGGTTTTCTTGAAGGTCTTGACTATGAAATGGGTGATGAGTATTGCCAAGAAAGGTAAGACAAGCCCTCGGTATATCGGGCCATATAAGATTATTCGTACAATGGGTAAAGTAGCATATGAGTTAGAATTACCTTCTGAGCTAGAGTCCGTACATCCAGTATTCCATGTGTCCATGCTACGTAAATGCATAGGAGATCCCTCAAGAGTCATGCCAATAGATGATATCCAGGTGACTGATGTCACGACCCAACCGGAGGGCCATGACGGGCACCCGGTGCTAACCCATCCAGACACCTCTTATCGTACATTTTCATTCACATCTAGGTGAGCCACATGGCTTACTCATAATTTACATACATCGATAGTGCTAATCTCGTTGGGAAACAACGCATTTATATCATCATCAATAACTATGCCCATATCCGTAAACACAAGCCGACGAGTCTATCAAAATAATATACAAAATATGAGCCGACAAGGCGGTAAGACATCTATCCATACACAACTGCCTACGAGCCTCTAAGAAGAGTAGGTAACATCATATAGGCAGGACAGGACCCCGCCATACCCATATATATGTACATAAAAGAATATTACCCAAAAGCTGTAGTTCCGGATGAAATGGAGCTCCTCTATGTAGTCCCTAAATGAGAAATCTATGGATCAAGCCCGTCTCCCTATCCACCTGCGGGCATGACGCAGCGTCCACAAACAAAAGGACGTCAGTACGAATAATGTACCAGAGTATGTAAAGCATAATCAACATCATAGTAGAAGCATAATGGACAGCATAAGAAATAGCATAAGATATAGCGTAAGATGGGAGAATCAGGAGGTAATAGAGTCATTTCATAGGGACCTTCCATTTCAAATGCTTACTCATGCATATATACATACATATACATATTCGTATTCGTATTAATTTTCATATTCATACTCGTATACATATCATACCCGACCATGAAGGTTCGATGTTTCACATACCCGACCATGAAGGTTCGGTGTTTCACATACCCGGCCATGACAAGGCTCGGTGATTATACATACTTGGCTCTACCAAGGCTCAGTGGTATCCGTACCCAACTTCAGTGGTGTGCGCGTAATAGGTATCATACCCGGCCATATAAGCTCGGTGTTACATAATAGTCATACATATTTAGATACGTATACATAAGAGCCCATAAGTATCATCAAGATGATTACCATTATCATTTTCGTTATGACTATCCTTGGAGGATCAACTATCATATAAGGGAGGTAATAGTATCGTGAAAGTATCGAGAATCACGAGCTTTGGTAATCTTAGAGATAGAGTCATTGGGAAGACATTATGGAACTCATGAAAGGATATATATAGCAAAGGAACCATGCCTTAATGAAAGAAGGGTTAGCCTTACATACAACTTTGTCTTCTTAGCTATTTAACGTTCACCGTCGAAGCTTGAATAATCTACATTTAGAAGGATTCATACCATAGTTAAGCCTTAATGGTACCCTTAAACCTAAACTAGAATAATTCATGATTTAACGAAAATTGGGCAGAATTTCCCTTATTCCATCGACTTCCACTATACTACAATACAACTCCCAAACATCCACAATAATATCCATAATCAAGTAATCACATTACACTACGCCTTCAGTATTCACTCTCATATTCAACTCATACTAGCATCTTCATACAAACTTTTGCACATTTTCATACAACGCTTCCTCATCAGCATTATTACCTTCCATAACAAGATTATATCCATATCATACTAAGAATCATGACTCAAGGTAGCTTACTACTCACAAACATCATAAAAGCTACATTTAGACTTCATTTTCTACTTCCTTCTTCTACCCAAGTTTTGCTACAACCAAGCATTCTCAATAACATGAAATAAGCATGGAAAATAACCTTTTTATCCCATAGGAACAATCTTTGGAGCAGCTATCATCGTGTGCAAAAACCCTAGCTACAATGCTCAAGTATTTCTAGAAATTTCATGAATACCTAGCTAACCCTAGGAAGCCTTCTAATACATGAATACTTTGATTCTTGCTATTTGATCTTTGTAATCTCTTGGGTTTGAGTGAAATATGTTTGGAGAAGGGTTTTGGAGCTTTGGAGACCTTGGAAGAAATGTGGGAAATGAAAATAAAGTGGGGGTCGGCCTTGTATATAAAAAGAAAAATTTGACCCGACCCGATTATACGGGCCATATAAATTTATACGATCCATATAATCAGACCGTATAATCTTCCCAGGTTGCACCCCACTCTGGAACAAATCTACGGACCACTATACGGGCCGTATAATTTATACGGTCCGTACAAATGGCCGTACAACTGGGAATTTTCGAAATTCATTCTCGTCGACTCATTTAACTTCCAATCCTCGTAGAACCTTCTTGGCACCTATATAACACTTCATTAACCATACAATAGGCTCTATTTCAGCCTCTCAAGATATCACCAAATAAACATTAGCTCAATCATAGCGAAAACCTTTCCGAACACGACTTATATTGCACTTCCTTCAACAAACTAAATTTCACATATTCGTATGACTTCAAAATATTATGGTATGCTCCTTAAGCTATATAATACTCTCCTTAGTCTCATTAGAACTTCATGTTCATCTTAAGCTCGCATTGGCCCACTTTTAATGCAACAAATCCAGAATTTTCGAGGTGTAACATTCTTCCCCCCTTAGGAACATTCGTCCTTGAGTGTTAGGTTCTTGGGGATTCTATAAAATTTCGCCAAAGTTTCCCCTATAATATGGCACTACCATCCTGCACAGCAACCCAAAATACATTGCCTCACAGGGCTATAACAACAGCATCAATAACCGTGGCCACACACGACCAGGAAAACATTAAGGAAAACACTACATACCTGAGGATAATGGCGTCTCTGTCTGAGTCTCCTCTGGGGGTGAAAATAAATGCGGGTACCTGAACTTCATGTCTTCTTCGGCTTCCCAAGTCATTTCCTCTCTATTATTATTTCTCCATAAAACTTTTACTGAAGCGACTTCTTTGGTTCTGAGCTTCCGTACTTGCCTATCTAAAATGGCAATGGGGATTTCTTCATAAGACAATTGTTTAGTAACTTGGACATTGTTTATTGATACAATTCTAGAAGGATCTCCAATGTAGTTACGAAGCATCGATACATGAAAAACTGGGTGAACTGACTCCAGGTCAGAAGGTAGATCTAATTCGTACACCACCTGGTCTACCTTACGTATAATCTTATAAGGTCCAATATACCGGGGGCTAAGCTTGCCCTTCTTGCCAAATCTCATTACGCCCTTCATTGGCGACACCTTCAGAAATACCCAATCTTTCACTAGGAACTCTAAGTCCCTTCGACGATTATCCGCATAGGACTTTTGACGAGTCTGGGCTGTTAATAATCTATCCTGTATAAGCTTGACTTTCTCGATAGCTTGCTGTACCAATTCCAGCCCTATCAATTTGGTCTCTCCTGCTTTGAACCACCCAATTGGAGATCTACACTTTCGCCCATATAAAGCCTCATACGGTGCCATTTGGATGCTAGAATGATAACTATTGTTATAAGAAAATTCAATAAGTGGTAAATGATCATCCCAACCACCTCTAAAATCCAATATACATGCCCGTAGCATATCTTCAAGGGTTTGAATGGAACGTTCAGCTTGTCCGTCAGTCTGCGGGTGAAATATCGTGCTAAGACTCACCTGAGTCCCCAAACCTTCGTGGAAAGATTTTCAAAAATTTGTTGTAAACTGAGCCCCTCTATCGGAGATAATAGACACGGGAACACCGTGAAGTCGCACTATCTCTTTAACATAAAGCTTTGCATAATCTTCTGCTATATATGTAGTTCTGACCGGTAAGAAATGAGCTAACTTCGTGAGTCTATCCACAATCACCCATATAAAATCATACTTACATCGAGAACGGGGTAAGCCTGCAATGAAGTCCATGTTAATTACTTCCCATTTCCAAGTTGGGATTTCTATAGCTTGCAACAATCCACCCGGCTTTGGGTGCTCAATTTTCACTTGCTGACAGTTAGGACATTGAGCTACGAATTCGGCTATGTCCTTCTTCATTCCATTCCACCAATATATAGATTTAAGATCATGATACATCTTCGTTGCTCCGGGGTGAACAGAATAACGGGAACAATGGGCTTCTCTCAATATTTGGTGGCGTAATCCTGCAACATCAGGAACGCATAACCTGCCTCGGCATCAGAGAACTCCATCTCCAGAAATCTCAAATAATGACTTCTCCTTTTTAGGGAGTGTATTTCTGTAATGGATTAGCATTAGATCCTTATACTGACGCTCTTTCACTTCAACCACTAGTGATGAGACCGTTGAATTCTGAATAGTAGCTTTTATATCGCCTGAGTCCACTACCCGAACTCCTAGGCTAGCTAATTGTTGGAGCTCACGAGCTAACTCTCTTTTCTCAGATTGCACATCGCATAAACTTCCCATGGATCTACAGCTAAGGGCATCAGCCACAACATTTGCTTTCCCGGGATGATACAGGATGTCAACATCATAGTCTTTCAACAATTCCAACCACCCCGTTGTCGTAAATTCAATTCTTTTTGCTTGAAGAGACACTGAAGGCTCTTATGGTCGGTATAAATATCAACGTGGACGCCGTACAAATAATGTCTCCACATCTTCAATGCATGAATCACTGCAGCCAATTCAAGATCATAGGTGGGATAATTTTTCTCATGTTTCCGTAACTGCCTTGAGGCATACGCAATCACCTTACCATGTTGCATTAACACACAGCCTAACCCAATGCTTGAGGCATCACAACAGACAACATAACATTCCGATCCCTCTGGAAGTGTCAGGACTGGGGCAGAAGTTAATCTATCCTTTAGCTCTCAGAAACTACGTTCACAAGCATCTGTCCATTGAAATTTAGCTAATTTCTGGGTTAACTTCGTGAGAGGTGCCGAAATAGAAGAAAATCCTTCTACAAATCTCCTATAATAACCTGCTAAGCCCAGAAAACTACGAACCTCAGCAGGGGTTGTGGGCCTTAGCCAAGTCTTCACAGCCTCAATCTTTTGGGTATCTACCCGAATTCCATCAGCTGAAACAATATGCCCTAAAAACGTCACTGCGTTCAACCAAAACTCACACTTAGAAAATTTGGCAAAGAACTCTCGAGTTTGAAGAACTCTAAGAACAGTATGCAAATGATCCGCATGTTCTGCCTCGGACCTAGAATATACCAGGATATCATCGATGAATACAATCACAAACAAATCTAGAAAGGGCCTGAACACATTGTTCATCAAATCCATAAATACTGTCGGTGCATTAATTAGCCCAAATGACATTACCCGAAACTCAAAATGGTCGTATCTGGTTCTGAAGGCTGGCTTAGGAATATCTTTCTCCCTAACTCGCACTTGATGATACCCGGATCTCAAATCTATCTTTGAAAACCATTTGGCGCCTTGTAATTGGTCAAATAAATCATCAATCCTCGAAAGCGGATATTTAATCTTGATTGTCACCTTATTCAACTGCCGATAGTCAATGCACATTCGTAAGGAGCCGTCTTTGTTTCAAAAAAAACAACACGGGTGCTCCCCACGGAGAAGAACTAGGCCTAATAAAACTTTTTCAAGCAAGTCCTTTAATTGTTCCTTCAACTCTTTCAACTCTGCGGGAGCCATCATATACAGAGGAATAGATATGGGTTTTGTATCCGGTAACACATCAATAGCAAAATCAATCTCCCGTTCAGGAGGGAGGCCTGGAAGCTCTTCTGAGAATACATCCAAAAACTCATTCACCACGGGGACAGACTAAAGAGTTGGCGATTCAGCTTCTACATCTTGAACCCGAACTAAATGGTAAATACAACCTTTTCTGATCATTTTCCTTCCCTTCATATAAGAAATAAACCTACCTTTCGGGGACGCGTTATTTCCTTTCCATTCTAAAACTGGTTCTCCCAGAAACTGGAAGCGAACCATTTTCATTCTACAATCAACATTAGCATAGCAAGAAGCCAACCGATCCATACCCATGATAACATGAAATCCCACCATTTTTAACTCATGTAAGTCGACCATAGTACGGTGGTCACAAATCACAACTACACAATTTCTATACACTTGACTAGCTATTACCGGTCCACCAACGGGTGTAGATACCTCAAAAGATTTTATCGACTCCGGTGTGACCCCAAACCGAACCACAATATATGGAGTAACATATGACAGTGTGGAGCCCGGATCTATCAAAGCATACACATCAATAGAAAATACCAATAATATACCTGTGACGACATCGGGAGAAGACTCAAGATCCTGGCGTCCCGCCAATGCATAAATACGGTGTTGAGGGCCACTAGAACTGGGAACTCTCCCTCTACCTCTACCATAGCTAACTGGTGCATGTGAACCTGTCCCCATAGGGCGTATAGATGATGAAGACCCAGCTGCCGACCCTGAAGGCTGAACTCTACCCCTGCCACCAACCGAGGGGCAATCACGCATGATATGGCCTGGCCGACCGCATGCATAGCAAAACTCTGAGCCTAGTCGCCACTGGCCCCAATGTAACTTCCCGCACTGGGAACATCATGGCACGGGTGGCCTTGCCTGACCCGAATCGCCTCTGAACTGAGAACCCTAAGCCCTGAAACTCTGACTCGGCCCGGAATAAGTAGATTTATCAAATCTCTGGCCTGTAAATCGTGGAGGCGCACTAGTCATAAAAGGGCCTGAATGCCTAGAAAACTGCTGTCTTTGCCCACTTCTAAACTCACTCAGCGGACCCGAAGACCTAGCCTTCTTGTTATACCCTCTATCATGCTCACGCTCACTTCTTTGTTGTTATTGGCTTTCCTCTAAATTCTGGGCATGGACTTGAATGCGTAAAATATCCATGTTGTCCTGAAGGGACGCAATCAAGCATCTATCCATCAAATGTGGCCCTAGGCCTCCCATAAATTGGAACATTTGGTCACCCGTATCCGCTAACATGGTCAGAGTATACCTAGCCAAAGAATTGAAGCGGAGACTATGCTCTAAGACACTCATACTTCCTTGCCTAAGATTTAAGAATTTATCGGCTCTAGCCCGCCGAACCTCTAGGAGCAAGTAATGACGGAGGAAGGCATCTACAAATTCTTGCCATACGGGGGGAGGTGCATTGACTCCACGTGAAGCCATCCAAACTGTACACCAATGAACCGCGACATCCCGCAATCTATAGGACGCTAACTCTACCGATTCAATGTCTGAAACATGCATTAACCGAAGTGTTCTCAACATCCCATCAATAAAATTTTGAGGGTACTCATCCGGCTATGACCCGAAGAATTTTGGAGGGTTCAAGCTAATAAAATCACGGGCCCTTGCACTAACAGCCCTATCACCTTGACCTGTACCTTGCCGCTGAGTCTAGGCGGCAACCAACTGAGTAAGTAAATGAATGCCCTCTTTTACATCTTGGCCTGAAGCATATGATGGAGGAGCTGGAGGTGCTGGAGCTGGGGCTGAGGCTCCCTCATGCTCCTCAGAAATAGGAACTAAGTGAGAGGACTGATATTGAGCCACATTCTGGGACTCACCTCCCTCTATATCCGTTGGCGGTGCTCTTTCAGCCAGCTTTTCTGCCACCGTCTTGCACTTTTGGGCTGCCGTAGCCTTTCTCTTTACAAGCATTTCTGAAATACATAACACACGGTTAAGGAAAGAAAAGTCCTTATATCATGGCTCTATCGCACGATCTTATGAAGAAAGGTCATTCATTCCTAAAATGCCCACAGCCTCCTATTTATTAGTGTGGCGCACAACACAACCATAAACAAGACTCTACTGGGCACGGCTCGTAGACACACCCTAGGACAGAACCTGGCTCTGATACCACTTTTGTCACGACCCAACCGGAGGGCCATGACAGGCACCAGGTGCTAACCCACCCGGACACCTCTTATCGTATATTTTCATTCACATCTAGGTGAGCCACATGGCTTACTCATAATTTACATACATTGATAGAGCTAATCTCGTTGGGCAACAACATATTTATATCATCATCAATAACTATACCCATATCCATATACACAAGCCGACGAGGCTATCAAAATAATATATAAAATATGAGCCGACAAGGCTGTAAGACATCTAGCCATACACAACTGTCTACGAGCCTCTAAGAAGAGTAGGTAACATCATATAGGCAGGACAGGACCCCGCCATTCCCATATGTATGTACACAAAATAATAGTACCCAAAAGCTGTAGCTCCGGATGAAATGGAGCTCCTCTATGTAGTCCCTGAATTAG
Organism: Lycium barbarum; assembly: GCF_019175385.1. NCBI lineage: Eukaryota > Viridiplantae > Streptophyta > Magnoliopsida > Solanales > Solanaceae > Lycium > Lycium barbarum. Next base: position 69,601,364 of record NC_083347.1, on the reverse strand, counting down.
AAATCTATGGAACAAGCCTGTCTCCCTATCCATCTGCGGGCATGACGCAGCGTCTACAAACAAAAGGACGTCAGTACGAATAATGTACTGAGTATGTAAAGCATAATCAACATCATAGTAGAAGCATAATGGACAGCATAAGATATAGCGTAAGATGGGAGAATCAGGAGGTAATAGAGGATGTTACACCTCGAAACTTTTCGCGTCATTTGCGTTGTGAGTAAGCTAACGTAAGCTCGAAGAGGTCATGGAACCCTTATAAAGTTAATGAATACTCTTAACAAGTGTTAAGCAAGAGTCTAAAGGTTCCAGGATCAAGCAAATCGAAGAAAATAAGTTTGTCAAAAATTTGGAAAAATAAAGTTGACAGAATTTTTAGGTCAAGTTTGGAGGGGTATATCTCCTAGTATATTAGGAGTTTTTAGGTGTTTCAAAATCCTAAATGAAGTTCGTCGAGTCTAGTTTCCAACTCAATAAATCGCTCGTTGATACGACATCGGAGTAGAGAATTATGGACATTACAAGTTAGGCTGACAAAGCAGAAGTGCGCGCTACAGTAACCGTGCTACAGTAGTCATGCTGCTACAGTAACTGCTACAATACTGCTACAATGCCTGAATCGACTTTGCCCAACTATAAAAAGGGTCAAAACCCCCTTTTTTCACCAAAAATCAGATGAAAAATCTCAGCAAGATATAGAGTCATTTTGGTCATAAAAAGTTGAGAGAATTTAGTGATTTTAGCTAATCAAGGCTCGGGTAGAGCATAGTTGTGACTATAGCATCGTTTTGCGGTGGAATTTGGCGTGGATTCAAGGTGAACATCGGAGATATCATCATTTTAATAAGAATAATGTATGAATCTTTCCTTATTATCATTGTTTTAGGTTTATTTTCAAAGGTAGAACGATTAAATGAGCGTATAGTTAATTTATCGGTGGAGAAATCGGATAAACAATCATATGAGATATCTTATGGAGTATTTTGATATTGATGATGATGTGGTTGATGTTAGTATGGTTTTTGTTGTTGTTGGTTGTTGGTAATTGAGATTTCGGGCTAGGGATATAAGCAGGGAAGATGCTGCTGAAATTTCGGCAAATTCTAGAAAGATTTATTTGAAGGCTTAAGACAAGCGCATAAAAATGAGTCTAACGATAGTATAAATTTTTAGAGTTACGATCCTCGGAGGAAAAGCGTTGAGTAGTTAAAGTTAAGGCGTCCAAAAGGTATGTTAAGGCTTCCCTTTTATTTTATTTTGGCATGATCCTTATCGTATGAACGAGACAATAAGCAAGCGAGTTCCAAAGACTCTATTCTTAGACAGTGTATGGATATTTCATGTCCTTGTCGGCTTCCACTCTTTTGTTGCACAGTATGTAGCAGCCGTGTCGGCTTTCACTGTTATTTTTTGTATATATATATATATATATATATATATGTATGTATGTATGTATGTATATATGCATAGATGATTTATAGTCCTTAAAGTTATCCTGATATGAGTTAGCATGGTTCAGCTATGAGTCTTATGGGCTACCCACTTGTCCAGTAAGGTACAGGTACGAGAGTAGGGGTGTTTGGTCAGTAGTAGCCAAGCACTCGTCACAACTCAGCTGATGGGTCATGACACTTTCCCACTTCCACTCAGGAATGGGCATCCTTTGCAGTGTACCCCCGGGTTTCTAATATTCATACTTCACCTGTTGGCAATTCAGACATTGAGCAACAAACTCTATTATATCACGCTTCATCCAGTCCACCCATAATGTTGCCTCAAATCACGATACGTCTTAATGGCACCAGGATGGACAGAATACCTCGAACTATGAGCCTCTGTCAGAATGGCCTTGATCAAGTCACCCACACGTGGCACACATACTCGCCCTTTGATTCACAGCATGCCATCCTCGTCAATCACTGCTTCTTTAGCCTTACCACGCAACACCTTATCACGTATTTTGCACAACTTAGCATCCTCAAACTGCTTAACCTTAATCTACTATAAAAATGACGACTGAGCCTCAACACAAGCCAACACCTTGCCTGTGTTAGAAATATCTAGCCTTATAAAACTGTTAGCCAGAGTCTGAACCTCTCTAGCTAACGGACGCTTTGAAAAAATTAAACGAGCCAAACTTCCCATACTAGCCGACTTCCTGCTCAATGCGTCAGCCACTATATTTGCCTTACCAAGATGATACAGAATGGTGATGTCAAAGTTATTAAGCAGTTCCATCCATCTCCGCTGCCTAGAGTTCAGATCCTTCTGAGTGAATACATGCTGCAAACTACGATGGTTTATGTACACCTCACAATGGACACCATACAAGTGGTGCCTCTAGATTTTCAACGCAAATATCACCGCTGCCAACTCGAGATTATGAATAGGATAGTTCTTCTCATGCACCTTCAACCGCCGAGAAGCATAAGCAATCACCTTATTTTCCTGCATCAAAATAGCACCCAAGCCAGAATGTGAAGCATCACAATAAACAACAAAATCCTTGCCCTTCACGGGAAATGCTAGAATCCGTGTTTTAGTCAACAATGTTTTGAACTTTTGTAAGCTCTCCTCACACTCGTCGGACCACTGAAATGGTACCTCTTTCTGAGTAAAACGGGTCAAATGAGAAGCAATAGAGGCAAACCCTTTCATAAACCGACGATAGTAGCTAGCCAGACCCATGGAACTATGGATCTCGATCACTGATGTGGGCCTAGCCCATTCCTAACTACCTGAATTTTCTGAGGATCCACCATAATACCTTCTTTCGAAATAACATGACCCAAGAAAGACACAGAAGACAACACGAATTCACACTTTGAGAATTTAGCATATAGCTCCTTCTCTCACAATACCCCAAGAGCAATTCTCAAATGTTTCTCATACTCTTCCTTACTCCTAAAGCACACCAGGATATCATCAATGAACACTATTACGAATGAGTCTAAATAGGGCTTAAAAACATTGTTCATCAAATTCATAAACGCAGTTGGGCTATTTGTAAGCCCAAAAGACATAACCAAGAATTCATAGTGCCCATACTTGGTCCGAAAAGTGGTTTTAGGGATATCCTCTACCCGAATCTTCAACTGATGGTACCCAGACCTTAAATCGATTTTAGAGAACACAGAAGTGTTATATCATGTATTTTCGAACGTCGGATTATTTGTAAGTCGAGGTGGGGCCCACACGTCAAGATTTTTTTTGGGACACGTGACAAGTTATATGAATCGCATATGTAAAGTTAAACACAACTCGTGAAGGGCCCCGGGGCCAAATCAAAGTGGAAGCCCTCCAAACGGATATTTTTAAGAAAACGTTTTCGGATGACCTGACTTGGAGGGAAAATAACGGCATTATAAGTTTGGAATTTTGGAAAACGCCCAGAAATAAAAGTTGTAGATAATTGAAATAGCTTTCCAACGGTAGGTCGTGGGCCTATAGGTGACATCGGTACAAGGTGATATGGACGTTTTAAGGTTGAAAGGTCAGTGGGCTAGGCCCAACTCGTGACCAACCGAGTTGGCCCAAAAAAAAATGAAAAAACAAATATTAGGCCCAATGTTTAAGGGGTGGCCGACCAAGTGAGGCCCAACCCATGGTTTAATTAAATTTCCATGTGCTAATTAATATAAGAGCCTTGGATGAGTCATAAAGCATAGAAGTTTCAAGAAAACTTGAGAGAAAGAAAAGAAAGAACAAGGAGAAAACTCCATGGCCATTTCGGCCAAGATGGGGGAATTTTCCCCCCATGAAATATTGTTCTAAAAATTATTTTCTTGTTGTATACCCACTAATTCAAGGGTCCTCTACAACTTGGTGTAATTATTTTGGAAGATAGAACCCTTGGTTCATCAAATGCACACCTTGGTCAAGTGAAGAAGTATGGAGAAAAAGGTAAGAATTAATCCCTTTTTATGTGGTATGAAGGGTTTATTTATGTTGTAGTATGTAGAAATGGTTCGAATTCATGAAAGTATGGAAGTTTGTATGGTGTTTATATGTGTGTAAGTAGCCGTGTGCATGTGAATATTGTATAGCCAAAATGAGTTAATTTTATGTTGTATTTTAGTTGTGGTTATGGTGAAAATTATATTGGGAATGAAAGTTGAATGAATTTTGGTTGAAGTTGGAATGTAGAAGATTATGTCACTTTAGAATGATTTTGTGATATTATGGAAATGAAGTTGTTAAGATGTGAATTATGATTATGGTTGATGAAATTGGAAGATGGAAATATGTTATGGATAGGTAGGTTGAATATTAGAAGTTTTAGATGAATTATGACTTTGGTGGAAAGTTTGTATATTTTGTATACCTTGTGAATATTTTGTGGAAATGATATGAAATATTTCCAAATTGTATTGTAATGATCTTGATTAGTAAATGAATATGAGAAGGTTGATATTGACTTGAAAGTGTAAAGTTGGTTTGGAAGTTGTTGCATTATTTGAAAAAGAAGACAATTTATGTTATAATGCATTTCTAATGGATTGTTGATATTGTTGGCATTGTTGATTGGGTTGGTTGTTGCTATTTGAGCCGAGTTGAATCTCGGGGATGTTGTATGTATAGGGGAGATGCTGCCCAAATTTCCGTAGACAAGTATTGGCAAAAATTGAACCTTTAGGCCCTATGATTAATATTTGGTAAACATGACCAAATGCAGATTTCGGACGAAACGGGATTTGAATTTGGAAAGGCGTAAGGAGCGAATAAGGTATGTAAAGCCTACCCCTTCATTCTCAGGCATGTTCTAGACGTAATAGGCTCGGCTGCGAGCCTTAGATACGACTCTGTTCTTCGGAATTCGAGATTGAAATCCGCTCCATTTCCTTCAGTAAGATTGAATCAGTTTTCTTATAACTTGCCCTTAAAGTAAACTTTATGTATGCAACTTTCCTAAACGGAGTCGGTATGCTTCTAAATGATTATGGACGACCTCATAAGGTCTATTATCTGTAATTTACATACGCCGCCTCGAGTTGGTCCGAGGTGGGCCTACAAAACCCGATACTTTCTGTATAACTTTAACTACCTTGTTTCTGTCCAATTTTCTCAGACAACATCTGGACTAATATTCTATCCGTTATATGGCAAGCGTTATGACTATTTTCATAAATCTGACAAAATATTTTTGACATCTGGAAATCTGATCCTGGTAATAATCTGTCGTGCCATCCCAAGTGATATATAGGCGCGTATTTTGAATACTGTCCGAATACTTTGATTTGACCTGCCGTTTGGCCTATTTCAGTTCCATTGAGTCTGTATGATGATCTGTATGTATGTGGTTTCTCATTAATTTGTTCGTGGATGCCTCAACGCTTCCTTCACTGCGCCCGGGCCAGGTTCTGTTATCGTGCATATTCCACTGCATTGTTCACCGCGTCCCTCGGTGTGCGGGCCGGGATCTGTTTACATCTGTATATGATATTATGATGTGTGTATGGGGTTGGCGGCCAGGATGGCATATGATCTGATCTGTCTGTCCACCGCGTCCCGTACTAAGAGGGCCGGGTTCTGTTACCGCGTCCCTCATGGGAGGGCCGAGATCTGTATGTATGTATGTATATGCTATCTGCATCTGTATAAGCATATGACTCTGTATGACTCTGTATGACTCTGCATGCATGATTCTGTCTGTCCGTGTGGACTATGATTCCGTCCGTCCGTCTGGATTATGGTTCCGTCCGTCCGTCTGGATTATGATTCTGTCTGTCCGTCTGGATTATGATTCCGTCCGTCCATCTGGATTATGATTCCGTCCGTCCGTCTGGATTATGATTCCGTCCGTCCGTCTGGATTATGATTCTGTCTGTCCGGCTGGATTATGATTCTGTCCGGTACATTTCTGCCCATCCGTTTGGATTATGATTCTGTCCGCTATATTTCTGTGCTTCTGGTTCAGACTATGATTATATTTGTTATATTTTCGCTTTACATACTCGGTACATTTTTCGTACTGACCCCCGGTTCTTCGGGGGCTGCGTTACATGGCCGCAGGTACAGACGCACCCGGTGATACGCCGCCAGTCTAGGACACTGATTCTGCTGTTTTGGGAGAGCTCCTTTGATCCGGAGCGTGTACTTTTGGTATATATCTTCTGACATCTATATATTCTGTATGTATGGTAACTTGGGGTACGGCGGGGCCCTGTCCCGTCATCTGATTCTGTATGTCCGATTAGAGGCCTGTAGATATGTATGTGGGTTATGGGTTGTCACTGTTCAGGTATGTATGTACGAGTTTGCTATTCTGTCTGCTATGATAGCCTTAACGGCTTAAGTGTAAGTCTAAGTATGTTTATGTATGTATATGTTCTCGTGCGCTGTATTTTATTTTATTATGGATCCGTGTACAGCTAATGTGAATTAGTTTTTTTGGGCACGCCAACTCTGGTAGGTAATTACGTACGGGTATCCAGTTAGGATACCAGTCACGGCCCACGGGGTTGGGTCGTGACAAGAAGCTCCCTGTAACTGATCAAACAAGTTATCAATACGGGGAATGGGATACTTATTTCGGACAGTTACCTTATTCAGTTGACGGTAATCAATACACATGCGCATGGACCCATCCTTTTTCGTAACAAACAACACAGAAGTACCCCACGAAGAGGCACTCGGGCGAATAAACCTCTTACTCAGAAGATCTTGCAACTGCTCTTTTAATACCCTGCGTTTTGTTGGGCTATCCGGTAAGGTGGGATAGAGATAGGACGAGTCCCTAGGTCTAAGTCAATCCTGAAGTCAATGTCACGATCCAGTGGCATACCAGGAAAGTCCGCGGGGAACACATCCGCAAACTCGCATACCACTGGAACCGAATCAAGGGATGGAGTATCTACACTGGTGTCACGAATATGTGCCAGATAAGCTAGACAACCTTTCTCTACTAGTTTCCTAGCACGAACAAAGGACATTACTTTCTTAGGAAGAGGACTAAGGTTACCCTTCCACTCGAATCTAGGTGCCCCGGGCATGGCTAGTGTAACAGTCTTAGAATGGCAATCTAGTATAGCATAATGCGGGGACAACCAACTGATACACAATATAACATCAAAATCTACCATGTCTATGATCATTAAATCCGCCCAAGTACTATACCCCATAAAAGTAATCGCACACGAAGGGTAGACGCTATCCACCATCAAAGATTCCCCAACAGGAGTAGATACATAAATAGGGGCATCAAGGGTATCACACATCATATCCAGACGCACAGCAAAATAGGTAGATACATAAGAAAATGTAGAGCCCGAATCAAACAAAACAGAAGCCATCTGGTCATAAACTGAGATAGTACCTGTGATAACTGCATCGAAGGCCTCAGCCTCGGGTCTATCTAGGAAGGCGTATAAATGACCACGCCCTCCCGTCGCCTATGAACTACAGCGATTACTATTACTAGTCTGAGCCCTGCCCTTGCCGGGCTGTTGTCGGCCTCTTCCTGCCTGAGGACTGCCTTGGTTAGGCTGGGCACCACCCCTACCCACGGTGTGGCCGCCCCGCCCTGCCGGTGTGCAATCCTTACCCCCTCGATCTAGTGCAAACAAAACTCGAGGATCCTGATACTGAGTTCCTTGCCCACTATATCTAAGTCTGGGACAATACCTCTTGATATGCCCCATCTCACCATACTCGAAGCAAGCACGATCCAGCGTAGGCCATTGAACAGAAGCTGATGAAGCAGTGTAGCCTCTATGCTAACCAGAAGCCTGATAATTTTCCCCTGATGGGCCCCCAGCTGACACCTGCATCGCGGACTGAACCGGACGCCCTGAATATACCTACGAACTCTGACCCCTCGAGAAAGAGTTGCTGAACATCCCACTCCTACAGGCCTTCTTCTCAACCTGCTTCTCATGACTCTCCTACCTAATGCACTCAACAACATGGACATGCTCCACTATCTCCTGGAATGAAGCCCCAGTGGTTACAAGCTAAAGAGCCCATAACTGAAGCCCAGTGTTCAACCCCTTCACGAACCGCCGTATCCTCTCCCCCTCAGTGTGCAACAACTAAAGAGCATATCGGCACAAGGAGTGGAAACGGGACCCATACACAGTAACTGACTAGTTCCCCTGATCAATAATAGCTAGCTCATCCTTCCTTCGGTCCCTCAGAGTACGCAGAACATACTTATCCAGAAACAAAGAGTAAAACTGAACCTAAGTCAACGGAGGAGACCCAGTTGGCCTACACTCCATATCTGCCCTCCAATAAAGCTTGGCATCACCCAAGAACTGGAAGGTCACAAACTCTACCTGTACTTTTTCACGGCCCCCATTTTATGGAGCCTCTCGTGACAGTCGATGATGAACTCATATGCGTCCTCTGACTCAGTACCATAGAACACAGGAGGCTTCATTCCTTCAAAATAGATCATGCTCCTCGCAAATCATCACTGGCCCTGCAACTGGCCTCGGACAGGCCTCAAAACCTGGAACTTCCTCCAAACGAGGTGCCACTGCTGTTGCATGCTGAACCCCCAGAGCCTGTGCTCTGTCCGAACCCTGGGCTTCTACTCCTGGACCCTACTTGCTGGACCGGCTAGTATAGCTCCGGCCTGTGCCAACCCATGCAACCAATTCAGCACCTGTGCCATAGCGTCTAGTATACCATGAGCAGCTGCAGCTCCTGGCAGAATTGGTACTGCAACTGGTTGGGCTGGTGCAGCTGCATCTCTCGCAACCTCGTTAGGAACCACTGGAACGCCGCCCCTCTGCCAACTCCTCTGCCTCCACCTCTGCCTCCACCTCTACCTCTAGCTACTGTCGCGCGTGTTCTCGCCATCAGCGAGAGAATGAAGGATAGTCAGATACTAATTTGAATCGGCAGATACCAATTGGAATCAAGTAGCACGAAAGAAAGATACAAAAAGGAGTTTTCCTAGTTCCCGGTAGCCTCTCGAAGATAAGTACAAACGTCTCTGTACCGATCCGCAAGACTCTACTAGACATGTCCTTGTACGACGAGATCGACGAACCTAAAGCTCTGATACCAACTCTGTCACGACTTAACCCGCCATGACTGGCACCCAACTAAATCCTAGTAGGCGAACCAACACACAAGACATCTATCAATTCATATCTGATTTTATATTAACCAAGCTAATCAGTTATGTCTCATTCAAAATACACAAAATAAGTTATGCAATAAAATACTGAAATAAGTGCGGAAGTTCTAACTATTACAAAATCTCCAAAATTCAAAAGTCATCATACAGGACTCTAATCTAAAACATGTCTAGGGAATGAAATCTAACTAAGAAATCCATAATGTCCAGAATAAGAAAAGACATCATAAGAAGAAGATCTTCGGGCGGTCTGGCATGGGAAGAAGCTCACCCTAAATCTATCAGCAAACGTCCTTCACGCTAGATGTGAGGGTGGGTAGCAGTCTCCGTGTCAAAATATGCACTCAGAAGAATGCAGCAAGGTAGTATCAGTACAAACACTATGTACCGGTAGATATGATAGGCCGACTAAGATTAGTATCATGCATATTTCATAAAATCAATAGAATAAACAAGCCAGCCAACAGACATGAATATCAATAAACCACAGCAACTCAACCAAGGATAATCACAATTAAATCACCAAGAATGTCAAGAATCACAATCACGTAAGCCACAACGGAAATAAGTTTACCACAATGACCACACTCACTGTACACATATGCTAACTGATGTCATTGCTCAGTAGTCATGACCTGCAGGGGATCCATTGTGTCCATGTACTACTCGTTCCGGAATACTCCTCGGACCCGAGCACAACCCTCCGCTTCGAAACGAACCTCGGATGCGGGACATATTAACGTACCTCTCATTTTCGGAACTAACCTCAGACCACTAGCCCATAATCTAGGTCACATATGTGCCTTTCCATACCTCTTTACAGAACAGTGTTTCTTACCTTCTCAATATCAGTACTCAAATCATCATTCCATGTCACTATACCCTCGAGAAGATCATTTTAGCTTCTCATCACAATATATCCACTGCAGAATCAACACACAGGAATAGTGGCACGAAGCCTACACAATCACTCAATCACAATCACATAAGAATTTAGCCACACAATATCATGCATGAAAACTAGACATGCTTTCTCCTAAAGAATTCACTGGTTCGTTCTCCCCTTCGAAAGGTTATATTTGGTGGGGTGATCCTACATTTCCCACAATGACCGGAAGGGCCGTTACAATGTTATTTGTTGAATTTCTGATTTTAAATTGTGAACCAATTTTTTAATAGTAGGTAAGGGCTTCCACTGAATTCCTACATACAGTGACTGATGGTATGAAGAGATTTAGTGTGTGCCTTCGAAGTAGGAGTTGTAGTTGTGGAGGGTTTCAACTTGATAAGATAGCATATGGACATGCTTTGGCTACTATAATGTACAGGCACCAACATGGAGAGGACTACTGCTCTCCCTACTATAGCAACAAAAATTTCAAAGATACGTATGCCATACAAGTGGAACCTCTTCCATGCGAGAGTACATGGGAGATACCATTGGATGTGTTGGAATAAACTGTTTTGCCACCAGATTCTAAAAGACCTCCAGGGAGGCCATCGTTGAAGAGAATGAAACCATTTTATGAGGTGAAATTTAAGAGGGCAAAGATGACATGTAGCAAGTGTGGCATAGAGGGGCACAACAAAAAGATATGTAGCAATTTACCCAAATTAAATTAAATTCCATATCACTAGATTTTCTTATTTTCTTTCATTCACTGTTAGTAGACACTCATTACTTTATAAATTCTAAATTTGTTTTGACGTTGCATTGTTTCTATGAATATGGCTAGCAAAAAATTATTTTTTGTTTGATCTAATATACACTTGGATATGGCAACTTGTTCATTGCTGCATTGTTGGAATTTATATTGTTTTTGTTCCATGTTGATTGCAAGGCTAAACTTGTTTTTCAATGTCATTTGTTGAGTATTTTTTTTTGCATATTCAGAGTATCAAATAATTCAATGCATTAACTGTATGAAATTGCTTGACTGGAAAATTTGTATCAAAACAAATGAAAAATCATGGACATTCTATTTAACAACTCAATAATGTATAAATCTTCTTTTGGTAAAATTGTATTTGTTTAGTGTATCAATATTGTATAAATAATGTATGAAACTGATATATATATATATATATATATATATATATATATATATATATATTTATATATATATTTAACAACTCAATAATGTATAAATCTTCTTTTGGTAAAATTTTATTTGTTTAGTGTATCAATATTGTATAAATAATGTATGAAACTGATATATATATATATATATATATATATATATATATATATATATATATATATATATATAGATATATGAAACGTGTTATGTTATTGAATGAAAACAATTCTTTGATATTACAAGTTAACATTATTTTAATCCAAACCAAATATTTTGTGTATTATCTAATATTATATTGTTCTGAATTTAGTTGTTTTTCACAAAAGATATTTGTTTGGTTTGACAAAAAAATTCATTAGTTCTGGATTCTTTGTAATTAATGCATATGTCATGTAAAATGTTACAACAAACTCATTCACCATTATCAAAGTCAATGAAAAAAATTGTATGGCTACTGTATATTTTGTGCATTAGAAGATCAAATATGGTGGATCGTTGATTTAAATGTTGTTTATATATCATTGATTTAAATGTTGTTTATATACTTTATGTGAAAACATGTGTATAGTAATATATTTAAAATTCAGAACTGTATTAATATAACTACATTGGTAAACATATTAAAAACTTATGATAAAAAGTGTAAGAATAATGAAATTATCATATTAAAAAACTTAATTCACCAACAAAAACAGTCAACTACTTAACCAGTCACCAATAAAATCATCTTCTTACACCAACAAATCTAAAGACTAGTCACTAATTCTGAACTTTTCATTTCAGTCTCGGTAATTTCTCCCTTCCGAGTACTGGTTCGTTGCAAATTTTTGGACCACCCAATCTGCTAGTAACATTTCCTGTTACTTCACTCTCACTAATAGTTCCATCTGCCTGCTTTTTCTAGCATAATCCCACAGCAGGGCACCATACCTCCGACGGTGAAGAGCGGGATCAAAATCGTCATCAGAAATTTCAAATACACCTTGACTGATATATTCGGCAAATGCACATGTGTATAACCCACAATCACTGTAAATAAGACGCGGTCAGAAAGTCTGAGTTAAATATTTAATATGTATGAACACTATTCAAATCTGTTAAAAACATTATATAAAATATAGGTACATACTTGGACTCTAGATGTTGTTCTGGAAAATTATTCACAAAGACATATTCCTAAGGATCATCAAAGCTCTTCCCAACGTATGTTGGTTCATTCATCCAGTTTATGTCATTCCTTTTGCCATAAAATCCAGTACAATTGAAAAAGAGAGGTATCATGGTGGCCAGTCTTTCCATGACTTCTCGAATTGAATTAGTATGCATAGCCCCACCCGAAAATGAATCATATACGCAGAGACATCTTCTTTTGATACATAAAACAACTAACACCCAATGATATTCTTCGCTTAGATTGACTGGGATAAGCATATATTCAACTCTATCCCAAGCTATATTGGTAATCAATTTAAACCCCACGAATAATTTTCCCCACATTATGATCAGCAGTAATAAAACGCTTATCATTTTTGTATTCCTTGTACTGCTTGTGGATCGCCTCAACTCACTTTATGAAAAAACAATCCGTTGTTGTGTATCTCACTAGGTTATTTGGACCATACTTTGTCCTTTTCCTCAAGTAATACATAATGACATCAACATGCTGAAAAAGGATGTTAACTAAAATATAAGTCAGACATGGTAAAGTATTTCGGTAATTAAGTATTCAGTTGAATGGTCTCTTATCAGTTTTTATAATATACATAAATATTTATGCACATTTCATACACGTATGGATATCTCAAAACAACATTCCATACAAATTTCATACATATTTACTTCAAAATCATATAATCCACATAACACCTGTGCCCACAATGGCCCCACACATATCCTAATAATGCCATCTCAACCAAATATTCAACTTGAAAGTAATTTAAAAAAATATATCATTGTTAAGCATAGAATCTTGAGATCTAACATGGGGTAAAAACAAAAATTCACTTATTGATTTTATTGAGATCAGTTAAAAAGACTTCAATTCTAACCACTCAACAATCAAAACAATACTATTTCAAACAACAATTCAAATAAATTTGAAACATCATTTAAATTGAAAATATAATCGGATAATTCCATAAGAAAATGCAACAGTCAATATATTGTACTGAGTATGAGAGGCATAAACAATGAAATAGAACAATGACATAAAGGAAATATCAATCTGGAACATATATATCTGACTGTCATGTATAAAAGAATTAAGTCATGTTGTCTTACACATACTCGTCATCATATCATGTATGCATAATGTATAAGCTACCCGCCCATATAGGTGCGGTGTAGTAATGTATAAGCTGCCCGTCCATATCGGATCGATGTGATAATCATAACATTAGCCTGCGTCCAGGCCTCCTGTGTCCAGGCCTCCCGCGTCCGGGGTATCATCTCATGCCGCCCACTAGTGGTGTCTGCCCATGCCATTTGGCCATGGTGTATCATATGGCTGCCCGCCTTAGCGGTGACTGCCCGGCCAACTAGGCGCGGTGTTATATCATCATCATACATGCTCATCATATTATGCTTATCGTAACATACTTATCACAATATATGCATAAGGCTTATGAACAACTTTACTTTATCAGGGTGACGTAGGGTCGTGGTTCCCCGATCTCATTGTGGAGAAATTATCGACATCCTGCCTCACCTTGAAGGAACTAACATATAAGGTGAGTGTGAGCAATATCATCATGCCATTTTATGATCATCATATCATATCTCTTATCTTATATTATCAGTCATAGATATAGGCTTTGAGCTCTCCGGAATATAGGAACTCATCAAGAGGAAGAAAAAATTATGCTATGAGATTCATGCCATTAGAAAAAAAGGGACTAGCCTCACATACCTTTGACGTTTAACTAAGCTATCGTTCGCTTTTTCTCCTTCGATATGACGTTTCTACCTTCAAAAGAGAATTCGCATTTACGTTAGTTAATCAACTATAAGAACGCGCTACTAATTCTAAGGAAAATTGGGCGGCACTTCCTTGGTTTATACTACTTTTCCCATATGCTATATCAACTCCCAAACGCTCACAACAACATTCACAATATTGCAATCAACAATCATTATTCATATACATAGACCACAATCCACCATTTCTCTTCAATTTCTCCACATTTATGGTTATAGCTTACTATCGCGTTTTCTCATGTATCACAGTTATTCCATGGCCTAAATATCATTTATAACGTATTCACAATCGCAACACCCCAACATTTATGATTCAATCCAACTACCATCCAACTATGGCACTATTCACATTTTATGACCCATTTACTACACTCTTCTATAATCCAAGTGTTGAAACGTACAAATACTTCAATCATCATGAGAAAGTCATAAAACTTACCTTATATGTGGTAGGAACGATCCTTGAGCAGCAATGCTCTTCTATACCAAAAACCCTATTTCACCTCCTTTGTAATTTGTTGGTGTAGATGAACTTTGATGAGCTTCACACTCTTGATTTCATGGATTTGGTGTTGTTGAGCTTGATTTTCCTTTGATTCTCTTGAATTCTTATGGATGAAGTGTTTGGAGGGTTCTAGAGACTTCTTGAGTTGTGTAGATGAGAAATGAATAAAATGAGCTTGGGGTCCCTTATACTTAACTTAAAAATCTAATTTTTATGAACAGTAGTCGGAGTGCACAGTGGCCGTAAACCCAGTTTACGGGCCGTATTCTGGTTTACGGTCCGTCCTTCATGACCGTATTTAAGCATATCAGAACCAGAAAGGTTTACTGGAGTCATGATGCTTTACGGTCACAGTTCACGGGCCGTATTTCGTTTTACGGTCCGTATTCCGAGTCGTATTTAACCATTTAGAAATTTGGCAGAAAGGTGAAGTTTTTGGAAGTTTGAAGGACGATGGCAGTTTACGGTCCGTAAACCACTTTACGGGCCGTATTCTATTTTACGACCAACTGGGCCGAAGTGTAAATCTGGAACTTTCGCATTTTCAAAACTCATAAGTAGTCATTCCCTTCTTAGTAAATCGTTGTATACTCATACTCTTCGTTAGTCTATTCATTGTACGTTCACGGGGAATTTTTCGAGGCATAACATTCTCCCCCCCCCCCCCCCCCCCATTTGGAACATTCGTCCTCGAATGTTAAGTCATCAGGGATTCTAGAAAAATTTCGCCAGAGTTTTCCCTGTAATATGGCGCTACCATCTTGTCACAACAACCCATAATATCATACCATTTCCTCACAGGGCCATAACACAATAAAATTCTAAGAAATGATGGAAGTGGGGGTGTTCAAATACTTTAATTATTACACTTCATTTAATGCATGCATACCTTATGTCGCTGGCGTTTCACCTTGAATTTCTCCCGGGTATTGGAATAAATACGGTTACTTGGACTTCATACTCTCTTCTGCTTCCCATGTCATTTCCTCTCGGTTATTGTTTCGCCACAAGACTTTGACTGAAGCTACTTCTTTATTTCGAAGTCTTCGCACTTGCCTGTCTAGAATGGCCATAGGCACTTCTTCATAGGTTAGCTTTTCTGTCACTTGCATATTATCTATCGGAACTATCCTGGTGGGATCTCCGACACACTTGCGGAGCATCGAAACATGGAATACTGGATGGACTGCTTCAAGTTCCGAAGGCAAGTCCAATTCATAGGCTACACGGCCCACTTTGCGGATAATTTTATAGGGTCTAATGTACCTAGGACTTAACTTCACTCTCTTGTCAAATCTCATCACCCCTTTCATTGCCGATACTTTCAGAAATACCCAATCATTTACCTGAAATTCCAAGTCTCGTCGGCGGTTATCCGCATAAGACTTTTGGCGACTTTGGGCTGTTAACAATCGGTCTCGGATCACCTTGACTTTTTCGACTTCTTGTTGAATCAAATCGGGGCCTATTAATTGTGCTTCTCCTGTTTCAAACCATCCGATTGGAGATCTACACTTTCTCCCATATAAAGCTACAAAGGAGCCATTTGAATACCGGAATGGTAGCTGTTGTTGTATGCAAATTCAATAAGGGGTAAATGATCATCCCAACTGCCACCAAAAACCAGCACACATGCACGTAGCATATCTTTCAAGGTATGAATAGTGCGCTCGGCTTGTCCATCGGTCTGCGGATGAAATGTCGTGCTAAGTCTCACTTAAGTGCCTAGACCTTCTTGAAAAGACTTCCAGAACTTGGGTGTAAACTGTGCTCCTCTATCTGTAATAATAGATAATGTAATACCATGAAGTCGCACAATTTCCTTGAGATACAACCTCGCATAGTCTTCTGCTGAGTACGTGGTTCTAACTAGAAGAAAATGGGCTGCTTTTTTGAGTCTGTCCACAATCACCCATATCGAATCATACTTGCCTCGAGAACGAGGTAATCCCACGATGAAATCCATGTTGATCACTTCCCATTTCCAAGTAGGGATTTCTATTGCTTGCAATAAGCCTCCTGGCTTCTGATGTTCAACTTTTACTTGTTGGCAATTTGGGCGCTGTGCTACAAATTTCGCTATGTCTCTCTTCATGCCATCCCACCAATACATCATCTTGAGATCATGATACATTTTGGTTGCACCTGGGTGAATAGAATATCGAGAACAATGTGCTTCTTCTAGAATTCGTTGGCGCAATTCTGCTACATTCGGCACACATAGCCTGCCTCGGTACCTAAGAATTCCGTCCATAGAAACTTCAAATGAAGACTTTTCTTTTCCATGAAATGTGTCCCTGTAACGACACAATTGAGGATCTTCATATTGCCGTTCTTTCACTTCCATATCCAAAGACGAAGTTGTGGGGTCATTGATGCTAATCCCTGCCTTACCTGAATCGATTACGCGCACTCCAAGATTTGCTAGTTGGCGCAGCTCATGAACCATTTATTTCTTTTCCAGAGGGATTTCACATAAACTGCCCATTCATCGGCGGCTAAGCGCATCGGCTACTACATTCGCTTTTCCGGGGTGGTACAAAATGTTCACATCATAATTTTTTAACAATTCTAACCACCGCCTCTGTCGCAGATTCAACTCCTTTTGCTTAAAAATGTACTGAAGACTTTTGTGATCTGTATAAACATCAATATGCACACCATACAAATAATGTCTCCATATCTTCAACGCATGAATCACTGCAGCCAATTCCAGATCATGAGTCGGATAATTCTTTTCATGTTTCCGCAGTTGTCTCGAAGCATATGCAATAACTTTACCATGCTGCATCAATACACATCCTAGTCCGACACCGGAAGCGTCACAATACACAACACAGCCATCAGATCCTTCTGGGAGTGTTAAAATAGGAGCTGAGGTCAATCTGTCTTTCAACTCTTGAAAACTACGCTCACAAGCGTCATTCCACTGAAATTTCGCCGACTTCTGGGTTAGCTTTGTTAATGGAGCTGAAATGGATGAAAACCCCTCTACGAATCTTCTATAATATCCTGCCAAACCCAGGAAACTACGAACTTCTGTAGGCGTCGTAGGCCTTGGCCTAGTCTTCACGGCTTCAATTTTCTGAGTGTCGACTCGGACGCTATCATCTGAAATAATGTGGCCCAGAAATGTTACAGAATTCAGCCAAAACTCGCACTTGGAGAACATTCATATAATTCTCGAGCTCGAAAAATTCCAAGGACAATTCGCAAATGATCTGCATGTTCCGCTTCTGTGCGAGAATACACCAGAATGTCATCGATGAATACTATCACGAACAAATTCAAGAGCGGCCTGAATACATTATTCATCAAATTCATAAACACGGCAGGAGCATTAGTCAACCCAAATGACATTACTCGGAATTCATAGTGGCCGTATCTTGTTCTGAAAGTCGTTATAGGGATATCTTCTTCTCTAACTCTCACTTGATGATAACCCGACCTCAAGTCGATTTTAGAAAACCACTTGGCACCCTGCAGCTGATCAAACAAGTCATCAATCCTCGGAAGAGGATATTTGTTCTTTATCGTCACCTTGTTCAGCTGTCTGTAATCAATGCACATTCGTAGAGATCCGTCTTTCTTTCGCACGAATAAAACTGGTGTTCCCCATGGCGATGAACTGGGTCTAATAAACCCCTTGTCAAGCAAGTCTTTCAGCTGTGCCTTTAGCTCTTTCAATTCTGCCGGAGCCATTCGATAAGGAGGAATAGAAATGGGCTCGGTGTCCGACAACACATCAATGGCGAAATCGATTTCTCTTTCTGGGGGAAGACCTGGGAGATCATCTGGAAATACATTCGGAAATTCATTCACCACCAGAACAGATTGAAATGTTGGAGACTTTGCTTCTGTGTCATGCACCCGAATTAGATGATAAATATAGTCTTTCGCTATCATCTTCCTCGCCTTAAGGTAGGAAATAAATTGACCTTTTGGGGATGCCGTTTTACCCTTCCATTCAAGTACGGGCTCTCCCGGGAATTGAAATCGAACCACTTTTGTGCAGCAATCAACATTTGCATAACACGAGGCCAACCAATCCATACCGATGATTACATCGAAATCTATCATCTTCAGTTCAATCAAATCAGCCTTGGTCTAACGATCACGTATCACAATGACACAATTTTTGTACACTTGCCTTGCTATCACGGGATTACCAACCGGAGTGAGTACCTCAAAAGGTTTAATTGACTCGAGTTTCACCCCAATACAACCAGCAACATATGGAGTAATATAAGAGAAAGTAGAACCCGGATCGATCAAGGCATATACATCACGAGAAAATATAATCAATGTACCTGTGACAACATCTTAGGAGGACTCAAAATCCTGTCGCCCAGCTAAAGCATATACGCGGGGCTGAGTAGCACCTGAAGTAGATGCTCCCCTTCTGCCTCTACCTCTACCTGCTGGAGTCTAGGGAATCTGTGTTGTCGGGCGTACTGAAGAAGATCCAGCTGCCGATCCTGTAGGCTGAGTCCCAATTCTACCTCTCATTGAAGGGAAATCTCTCATCATATGGCCAACTTGACCGCAGGCATAACAAGCATCCGAACCTTGGCGGCACTGTCCAGAATGTAGTCTACCGTACTGGTTGCACCGCTGTACTGGGGGTCTCCTCTGACTAAAATCTCCCCTAAACTGAGAATCTGAGGCCTTCGAACTCTGGCTCTATTCTGACCAAAAGGAGCGGTCATATCTCCTATCTGGAAATATGGGAGGTGCACTAGTCGATGACTGGCCTGAATGTCGGGAATAAGTCTGCCTTGGTCCCCCTCTATAATCACTTCCTGTGCCCATAGATCTGGCCCGCTTGTCTTGCCTTCTATCGATATCACGATCGTTCCTTGATGGTTGCTGTCGCCCTTCTAAGTTCTGGGCATAGGCCTGTATTCGGGAAATATCCATCCCGTCTTGCAATGAGGCTGTCAAACAATCCTTGAATAAATGTGGGTCCCAAACCACTCACAAATCTATGCACACGATCTCCCATGTTTGCCACCATAGCCGGGGCATACCTAGCCAAAGAATTAAATTGCAGGTTATACTCCCGGGCACTCATACTCCCTTGCTTTAAATTCAGGAATCTATCCGCTCTAGCTCGGCGGACGTCGGGCGGCAAATAGTGACGGATAAAAGCGTCCACAAATTCTTGCCATACAGGTGAAGGCGCATTCTCTCCTTTTGATAATATCTAGTTATTATACCATAAGACTGCCACGTCCCAGAGTCTATAAGAGGCCAACTCCACAGATTCCGTCTCGGAGGCATGGATAATTCTCAGTGTCCTCAACATCTCATCGATAAAGCCTTGCAGATCCTCATCCGGCTTTAACCTAAAGAACTCTGTAGGGTTTAAAGTCATGAAGTCACGGGCTCTAGTACTGGCTGATCGATCACTTGGGCCCGCATTTTACTGCTGTGCCTGGGCGGCAACCAACTGTGTCAATAACTGAATGGCCTTGGTCATTTGTTGACCCGAAGCAACCGGCGGAGGAATTGGAGCTGGAGCTCCTCCTTGCTCTTCCACATTAGGCGGGGTAGAGGAAGTGCTAGATGGAGTCTCATTTTGTGACTCGCCTTCTCCAATATTCACCGGAGGCTCTCTTTCTACCCGTCTCTTTGTCGTAGTCTTGCCCTTTTGGGCGGCTATAGCGTTTCCCTTAGGTGGCATTATGAAATCACAACACACTATTAGGGAGGATAAAATCTTATACACGGCTCTATCGCACGATCTCATAAGAAGAAAGATGGTCATTTTCCTAAATGCCCCGTAGCCTCTTGTCTATTGATGTGGCGCGCAACATACCATAAACAAGACTCTACTAGACATGACTCGTAGACACTTCCTAGGACGAACTGCTCTGATACAACTTCTGTCACGACCCGACTAGGGGCCGTGACGGGTACCCGGGACTAGCCACCGAGCACCACTCGTTCTACTACTCATCTTACTCATTTAAGGCTCTTTTATCAACCTTATACTCAAATTACAGGAAAATCATATTTTACATGGAAAAATTAAGTACTTTTATATACTTTTGCCTCTCGGCCATCAAAATAATATATACATATAATAGCATCTCCTGAGACCATCTAACCCACACTGCGCATCTACGAGCCTCTACTGGAGTGCTAAGCATAAGGACGGGACAAGACCCCGTCATGCCCAAAAATACATATACATGAATATACACAAAAGAATCGTCGTAAGCACCTCCGAACAAAGGAGTGCTTTCAATCAACTGACGGCTACTGCTGGTCTAGGTCGAGCTCTCCTCCCTGTCTACCTATGGGCATGATCACAGCGTCCAAAGAAAACGGACGTCAGTACGAACATTGTACTGAGTATGAGAGGCATAAACAATGAAATAGAACAATGACATAAAGGAAATATCAATATGGAACATCTATATCTGACTTTCATGTATAAAAGAATTAAGTCATGCTGTCTTACTCATACTCGTCATCATATCATGTATGCATAATGTATAAGTTGCCACGCCCATATAGGTGCGGTGTAGTAATGTATAAGTTGCCCGTCCATATCGGATCGGTGTGACAATCATAACATTAGCCTGCGTCCAGGCCTCCCGCTTTCGGGGTATCATCTCATGCCGCCCACTAGTGGTGTCTGCCCATGCCATTTGGCCATGGTGTATCATATAGCTTCCCGCCTTAGCGGTGACTGCCCGGCCAACTAGGCGCGGTGTTATATCATCATCATACATGCTCATCATAATATGCTTATCGTAACATACTTATCACAATACATGCATAAGGCTTATGAACAATTTTACTTTATCGGGGTGACGTAAGGTCGTGGTCCCCCGATCTCATTATGGAGCAATTATCGACATCCTGCCTCACCTTGAAGGAACTAACATATAAGGTGAGTGTGAGCAATATCATCATGCCATTTTAGGATCATCATATCATATCTCTTATCTTATATTACCATTCATAGATATAGGCTTTGAGCTCTTCGGATTATAGGAACTCATGAAGAGGAAGAAAATATTATGCTATGAGATTCATGCCATTAGAAAAAAAGGGACTAGCCTCACATACCTTTGACGTTTAACTAAGCTATCATTCACTTGTTCTCCTTCGATATCACGTTTCTACCTTCAAAAGAGAATTCGCATTTACGTTAGTTAATCAACTATAAGAACGCGCTACTAATTCTAAGGAAAATTGGGCGGCACTTCCTTGGTTTATACTACTTTTCCCATATGCTATATCAACTCCCAAACACTCACAACAACATTCACAATATTGCAATCAACAATCATTATTCATATACATTGACCACAATCCACCATTTCTCTTCAATTTCTCCACATTTATGGTTATAGCTTACTATCGTGTTTTCTCATGTGTCACACTTATTCCATGGCCTAAATATCATTTATAACGTATTCACAATCGCAACACCCCAACATTTATGATTCAATCCAACTACCATCCAACTATGGCACTATTCACATTTTATGACCCATTTACTACACTCTTCTATAATCCAAGTGTTGAAACGTACAAATACTTCTATCATCATGAGAAAGTCATAAAACTTACCTTAGATATGGTAGGAACGAGCCTTGAGCAGCAATGCTCTTCTATACCAAAAACCCTATTTCACCTCCTTTGCAATTTCTTGGTGTAGATGAACTTTGATGAGCTTCACACTCTTGATTTCATGGATTTGATGTTGTTGAGCTTGATTTTCCTTTGATTCTCTTGAATTCTTATGGATGAAGTGTTTGGAGGGTTCTAGAGACTTCTTGAGTTGTGTAGATGAGAAATGAATAAAATGAGCTTGGGGTCCCTTATACTTAACTTAAAAATCTAATTTTTATGAACAATAGTCGGAGTGCACAGTGGCCGTAAACCCAGTTTACGGGCCGTATTCTGGTTTACGGTCCGTCCTTCATGACCGTATTTAAGCATATCAGAACCAGAAAGGTTTACTGGAGTAATGATGCTTTACGGTCACAGTTCACGGGCCGTATTTCGTTTTACGGTCCTTATTCCGAGTCGTATTTAACCATTTAGACATTTGGCATAAAGTTGAAGTTTTTGGAAGTTTGAAGGACAATGGCAGTTTACGGTCCATAAACCACTTTACGGGCCGTATTCTATTTTACGACCAACTGGGCCGAAGTGTAAATCTGGAACTTTCGCATTTTCAAAACTCATAAGTAGTCATTCCCTTCTTAGTAAATTGTTGTATACTCATACTCTTCGTTAGTCTATTCATTGTACGTTCACTGGGATTTTTCCAAGGCGTAACACTTGTGGTTCAAAATAAGCCTTGAAAATTTGTGTGGCTGTAAATCATTCATAAAGTGAATTTGTTTCCAAATTAGGAAAAAGGTCATTCATTTTGGCATGGACTTAAAAGGAAATAGGTTCAAACAAATTGAAACAGAGGGAGTAAATCTTTAGAAACTGTATGAAATTAACAGTGTTACCATCTATACATTTTATCATCTCCATCATGCACAATAAGTTCATGATTCAGACAAATCACAAGTCAAACATCAAAGTACATGGAAAGCTATCAGATAGTATTTACACATATACTATCAGATATACATGATAGTATTTGGAAAGCTACTGCATGAAACCCTTTGTCATATAATATTCACACATCTTTCATACATGTGCTTATGTGTGTGTACTATGTGAAATACATTTCAATGAAGAGTGAAGTCATTACCTAAAATAGGAGCATGTTCAATATGAATCTTTGAGGCTTCTTGATTAACTAGACCATTATCACAGGCTTCACCAAACCCGTCGTGCACACCAACTACATTTTGCATCAAAAGATATGTACAGAAGTTAAATACTATTTTAATAACTAAATACGTTTTAGCTACACTTTTTATACAGTTTCAGATATAGGTTTATGGGTGAGAAATATGGTAGATACTAAGATAATTAACCCCGAATGGACTGCACTCAAAACTTGAGCTAAAACTCTATTTAGCTCATACGTTCATGCAAAAGTTGTTTCAATCGTCAAGTAATTAAAATGAAAAAGCTAGCTAGAGAAATGATGCTGATATATTCTCTACAACTTGAAAGTTATGTTGATACACTTTTTATACAGTTTTCATATATGTGTTTTTGGGTGTGAAATATAGCAGATTCTAAGAAAATTTACTTGAAGCAAAAGAATGACCTTGATTCTTCAATTCTTCTTGATCATGTAGACTCTTCAATACTTCTAGATCATCTAGATCTTTATCACACGCTTCACCAATTCCAGCGTGCATACCAGCTACACGTTTCATACAAAATATGTATGATAATTAAGTATAAAAAAATTTACTGAAAAACTTTTCATACTCATTATATACATCTATGATATATATGTTTAAGGGTGTGAAATATGAAGGACATTAAGAAAATTTACTTGAAATTAAAGGATGACTTTGATTCTTCAAATATGTTAAAGCTTGACCAGATATTGGCGCACTTCCATCATGCCCACCAACCTCACCCTTAGCCGCTTGTTCATCAAATTCAGCTCATATGTCATGATACTTGTCATTCTGGTCACCGCTTGATTTTCTTTTTCCCTCTACGACCTTAACACCTCTAGTACCCTGTATGTTAATGTATGCTTTAGGAATTTAAAATTGGATTAATAATATAGAGGAAATGCCACCGAAGTTAAAAAAAAAAAAAAAAAAAAAAAAAACCTCATATTCATTATTTTTCGTCTGCCTGCCATGTGAGGACTTGATCTCTGTAAGTATGTCCATGAATGATTTATCCAAGTGTTGCTTCATCTGTTTAAAATCATCTTCTACCTAAAAATAAACAGTAAACAATAAATTTATGATAATTTGTTTATTTCAATGGAAAAAAAATAATGAACTTTATAATTTATAATATCCGATCACATACCTTCTTCTGAAATAGTTTCAAATCTTCACGAACCTATAAAAATGTAGAATACAATTAGTGACTGTGTTAGCCGAATCATAATCATGCAATAAATTTTTTTAAAAACAAATTATGAATTTGATACGTACATTTACAACTTCATTTTTCAATGCCTCAAACTCAGAACCATGTACAGAAGGGGTATCACGTGTGGTAGTACGTGGTCGTGGCACATCTGGTAACTCAGTGAGAAGTGGCAATTCATCATTTGCTGGTGTGACGTTGGAAGAAAATACCTAGCAGAAACATACACGTGTATTCACAAGTTAGCAAGTCTATTAAAACGTTGAGATTTAACATGTGTATTAAAAGTGAATGAAAAATGTGTGTATGTATGATGGTGAAACTGTTCTTGTTTACCTGATTCCCATAAGTTTTGAACATCCCACTCTTCAGGTAGTCAAAGTACAATATCTCCTGGGATGTTTGCCAGTAAAGAATACGGGGAATGTGGTTTCCAATACGAGTAGCAAAAAAGGATCAACCTTCGAGCAACATTCATAGAACAAAACCTGCAAAGCAAGTGGAAAGCCCCCAACCCTATATTACGAGGGATCACCACTCAACTGGTGACTAACAGAACCAAGTGTTTCCTTTAAACAATCACTTCCCCAAGGATAGTTCCTGTATTCACCACTCTCAGCTAAGTCAAAGTGCAGCCAGGATACTTAAGCTTTGGAAGGCTCAGTTGAGAATAGGAATGTGCTAATAAAATACAGAATGGAGATTTTTACAAGATCGTCATCAGCCACACAAGTTGTTCCTTCAAAAAAACTTATCAACTCACTCTTTAGTACTCTTTGTTGATCAGGAAAGTAACTATTCATTAACTTGTTTGGTGAATTAGGGTCCGAAACGAAATCACTCGGCATGCCGCATTTCAAATCACTGATAATGGCAAACTCTCTTATGCCAAAATAGAGATCTTCTCCATTCAACTTGATGAAAAACATATCGTCTCTATCATTATCAGTCTCTGCATACATCAAGCAACGAATGAGTTGTGGGTGAACCTTGATATTCGGTAAATCAAGAAAATATCCAAATGGGGAATCCCTAAACATCTACAATTGCTTCTTAGACTTTAGTCGCGACTTTATATGCTCAATAGCTTTGATGTTGGTGTAAGTACAAAATCTCGTTTGCATCTTCTTTACCTAAATATATAATAAATAACAAATTATTACTAAACAAACTCAAGACTACAAAAAATTGTTATCTACTGAAAAGGTCTTAGAACAATAGCATTTTATTCCTTTTCATAGGCACGTTATTCGACATTATAATAACTCATAAATAAGGAACATCGATGCATAACTTTCCAAGAAACGATGAAATAATACACAATTAAGCTTAGAACAGTATATGTATTTTAAGCTTAGAATAGTGAATGTATTTTAAAGGTGTATGAAAAGTGTATGTATTAACAACAAATGAACAAATACTAAAAATATATAAAAACTATGTCTATCATATATGGCTCATGTTTATATACAAAAAAATACCTAAATTATACAACATTCATACACAAATAATAAAAACCCAAATATAAAAATGAAACATACCATTTTCTATACAAAATTCATACCAATTAATTTGCCCGCAAACAACAATTAAAGTATATGTATTTTAAACTTAGAACAATATATGTATTTTAAGCTTAGAACAGTGAATGTATTTTAAGGTGTATGAAAAGTGTATGTATTAACCACAAATGAACAAATACTAAAAATATAAAAAACATTATGTCTATCATATATGGCTCAGGTTTATATACAAAAAACATACCTAAAATTATACAACATTCATACACCAATAATAAAACCCAAATATAAAAATGAAACATAGCATTTTCTATACAAAATTCATACCAATTAATTTGACCATAAACAACAATTAAAGTATAAATACTTGTTTTGTACCTTCAATTTCGGTGTTCCACGGGTCCTCTTTGATGTTTGACCCTTTTTAACCTCTTTTTTTAAAACACTAGGAACCTCATTTTCTTTCTTCGGATTTGATGTTTCACCACTGTCAACCTTGTTTTTCTTAGAAGTAGGAGAAGCGATTTCAACTTCAAAATCAGAATCAGAAGTGATTTCGTTGGACATTCCAAGCGAAATTTCTTTCCCCTTCCTTTTGCCATCATTTCGTGTAACCATTTTTTGTTGAACTACTTTGGGGGTAAAAATAAGTTGTTTTCCTTCTTCCTTAACCGGAGATTGAGTGTATGCATGCAAGTCAAAGCATGGATCCAGACCTATCTTTGGGCTTAAAGAAGCAAAAAGCCTATTGATTTTACGAGTTAGAGTCCCCATTTGAAGCTTTTTTACTAATTCCTTCAAACAAGAAAGATGAATAAAGAAAAAAATAATGTAGGTTGGAAAAGATTTGATATCAGCCAAAGAAACACCGAAATTGGAGTATAATCTTTCATCTTGAAGTTGAAATCGAGTGTTACTAGGAGAGAAAGATGAAATTTAGGTTTTTTGGAATTTTTTTAAAATTGAGTATAAATGGAAGAGAGGGAGTTTGAGAGAGAGAGAAAATACATTTTTGATAAATGTGAAAAACTGATCGTATGAGAGAGAGTTTGAGAGAGAAAATACCTTTTTGATAAATGTGAAAAACTGATCGTATCCTATAATTAGTCAAAAAATTTAAATACAGATTCTTTCCTTAAAAAAAGCCTAAAATCATGGAAATACACATTAAACTAAAATCTGATATATGTAGTAATTAAAGTTGTATATGTTGTAAATAAGGAAAAGTATCAATATAATTTATACTCCCTCTGTCCCAAAAAGATTGTCCCCTTTCTATATTTAGAAACAATTTAACTTTATGAGATGATTTACAGCCACACAAATATATAAGGCTTGTTTTGGACCACACATTTCAAAAGTCTTCCTTTATTTCTTAAACTTTGTGTCAAGTCAAAAGAGGATAATCTTTTTGGGACGGAGGGAGTAATATTTAGTCTTAAGTGGTATTATTAGGTGATTTTCCCTTTATAATAAGTCAATCCAAACATGCTCAAAGATGCATATTAGAAAAAGACATCATGAGCTCATTTGCATGATTGGGTGGGCCCAAGCCTTCTTTTTTTTCTAGAGGCCTAGGCCTCACTTCCGGGGCCAAGCCTTACTTGAACAAACAAATAAAAGTGGTCATTTGCACTTTTGTCCCTCTTTTGTGATGGTCTTTAGTTTTTGTTTTTTTCGCGGTGCATAAGTTTAGATTTTGCATCAAAATATTTCATAAGTTATGCCCACACCTTAAGAACTTATTATGCCCTGCTAGGCATAAGTTCAATTTTGAAAGGCAAAACTTAGAGGGACAACAACATAAATGGTCATCTGGGTGAAATTATTGACACCGAATGGCCTAAGAAGCTTATTAGAGATTTTTAGCCCTTTTAAAATAATTTCATTTTTTAGCCATTTTTATACTAATTCCAACATATCTATAGAAATTGTATCATTGTCGTATATAATTGTCACACCTTGGAAAATTTTGAGTCGTTTGCATTATAAGTAAACTAACGCAAGCCTTAAGTGGATATGAAGCCCTTACAAGGTTAAGGAGGGTATTTAATAATTTTACGTATGTACCTTAAGGTTTCGAAGTTAAATGAATAGATGGAAGTAAATTCGTTCAAGGATTGGAATTTGAGTCATGTTTTGGGAAGATTTCATATTATTTGTGTTATACATTGCTTAGCATCACCTTAAGAGGAGCATATAGGGCTTCTTATATGGTTAATAAAGTTTTATACAAGTGCCAAGAAGGTTTCATAAGGATTGAAGGTCAAACGAATTAAAAAGAATGCATTTTCGCAAAAATCGGAGTATGTGGACCAGTATGCGGCCGCAAACTGAGTTTGTTGTGCAGCAAACTGGCCACAAACTCATCATCTTGGCTGGGCTAACTGCCCAACATCACCCCCATGTTGTGGAGGGAGTATGCAGCCGCATACTGAGTATGTGGAGCCGCATACTCTCCGCAACACGGAGCGGTGAGGCAGTTTTCAACCCTTTTTTTAAACCCGAAAAGACCCCATTTTGTGGAGGGACTATGCGGCCGCATACTGAGTATGTGGAGCCGCATACTCTCCGCAACACGGAGCAGTGAGGCAGTTTTCAACCCTTTTTAAACCCCAAAAGACCCCATTTTTCATATACACCTCTCACATATATCTCCCCACATTATTAGAGACTTCTTGAAGGTTCTACAACATTCCAAAACCTTTCACACCATTAAAAAAGGAGATCAAACATAAAAAATAAAAAAAAAACTCCAAGATAATCCATGGAAAATGATTGTTCTTGCTTCTCTTCAAGGTTGTGATGAACTTGGTCTTGGGAGAAGTTGAGTAAGGTGAAGTTCTTCTATTATAAGGTATGTTCTTCATCTTATTTATATGATTGAGTTGACTTAAAGGTTTAGCAAGTCTTGAAGAGGAAAGAATCATAGCAGAGAAGTCAAAAAGTGTTGAGTTGAAGTTGATGACTATGAGGTGAACTTGAAAGGGGATTTTGGATTAATTTAAGACTAAATTGAATATAATTCCTTGATTATGGTATTGTGGATGTTGTTATTGTTGATTGGGAGTTGTTTTGGAATTTGGTGGAAGTAGACAAAATTGGGGAAGTGCTGCCCGAATTCTGCTAGCTCATTATTACTCTAGTTTGAACTTATGAGTGTTTCAAGACTTAACTCAAGTATGAATCCTCTTGAATGTAGATTTGCGAGCTTATAAGGAGAATGTTAAGTAATTAAGGAGGCGCAAAGGTATGTTAAGTCTAACCCTTTCTTTCTTAAGGCATGATTCCATTGTTGTGAACTTATACATGATATTCATAATGTCTCCCACGATGACTCCATTCCTAGAAGTGCTAAAGATTATAGTTTTTGATGCTCTTATGATATTGTTGATCTTCTTCATCGTCTTTGATTTCATCTTATGATAGTTGACCCTAATGAGAAGATATAGTGATAATGATGGTTCCATAACAATAATCGGAGGTTCACCGACCTTATGTCACTCCGATAGAGTTGTAATGCTTCCTTTGGATACTCATGTATGCCTATATATATATGTATATATATATACATATATATATATATATATATTGTGCACATCACTGCAGTTGGGTACGGATAACACCGAGCCTTGTTATGGCCTGGTACGGGGGAACACCGAGTCTTGTTATGGCCGAGTACGAGAGACACCGAGCCTACATGGCCGGGTACGGCATTATTATTTATGTATGTATGATAACATTTTCTTTAGAGAAAGATCAAGTATGCATGACAGTGTCACGCCCCAAAACTCACCCTAGGCGTAACAGGCATCCGATGTTATGAACAACACCGGAAGCACCTTATAAAATCAATAATCATCTAATCTTTTTCAAAAATCTTTTAATAAATACGAAAATCAGTCATTAATAAATTGGATAAAAAAAAGTATCATACTTTGATATAATCCAGCGGAAGTCAAATCAGACTTAGTAAATAAATGTGGCAAAATGCCCAACGAGTCACACAAGACTCCAACACACTATCCACAATCTGACAACTGTATATGGAGCTACTAAGATAATAAAGACTGCCTAAAGACATCGGGACGCAGCCCGAAACTAAAATACGAAAAGTAAAGGTAGAATGGTGCCCCACGAACAATCATGTGGGCTCACCGAATAGTCTCGAAAGTAGCAAGTTCTCTTAAGTCGTAGGTGTATCACGAACCTTCTCCTCCATGATACCTAACATACCATCAAAAACAACAATGGTATGCCTGAGTACTGGGTACTCAATGAGTGTCCAAGGGGAAATAGTTAACAAAACAAGATATGATGAATAAAATCAATAAAATGATATCAATGAAAATAACGGTTCAAACCCAGGAATAAAGTAAGTCAGCAACATTAAAGAGTCATCAGAGAATCCAACAACAGAGGACACATTAACTTAACTCCTTACCATTTACCATGCCACGTATTTCACTTACGAATTTAATATCACCACAAGCCACTCACAGGCAACAAAATATCAATCGCTCAATACTCCGGCTAAGAAGAAAAGGAGGCTATGCGTCCTTTGGACTAGCACATCAACAGATGCACCGGGCGACAGACCTAGCTCGGAGGTCAATCGTCCTCTGGACTGACACGGCAATAGATACTTCGGGCTAGGAAGTAACGGAGGTCAATCATCCTCTGGACTGACACAGTAATAGATACTCTGGGCTAGGAAGCAACGGAGGTCAATCGTTCTCTGGACTGACACATCAATACTCGTATCGATACATTAGGATCCATAACGGCTAATCGTCCTCTAGACTAGCACAGCTTGCCCATACAGGCCCAAACACAAACAAAATACAGATCATGGCATATTAAAAGAATCAACAATCATGGCCTAGAGCCAAGTTTCACTTTTTAAGTCAATATCTCAAAATAGAGGCATTCCAAGTCATAACCGATATAGAATCATATTCAAATCTCCTATTCAATCTCAAGTTTAAGAAACCCATTCAACAACAAAACAAGTTTAAGGTCCAACCTTTAGAAAAATAAGTTCAATCATCCGATAATGGGTAAAACGAGTTTCACAAAGTAGTATAGTTCGTAGAAGGTTCGATGCGGGCTGGACCCTACACACGCATGACCTTTTCTAAAAGAAATCATATTTAATTCCAAAAGAACTTCCACCAAACAAGAGTTATAACTTATACAACAATCAAGGAAGGATTCTCAAATACAAATCATGTTTTCACAGTATAAGCGTAGTTCGAAAGTAGACATACTTCAAGAAAGATTTTTGGGAAAATCTAGACACACTTCAAGGAAGATTTTGAAAATCTAGACATACCTCAAATCCCGCTCAAACATAATTCCCAAGGTTCTACAATCACACTACAATGGTTTTAGATGAGAAAGATTAGAACTTGAATCGTTTCTTGAAGTTTTCTTGGAATTTCGAAAACTAGGTTTTTTTGTAAGCCTTATAAACGGGTTCTTGAACCCTTTCATGAATCACTAAGGGATTCCAACCTTGTATAACTTCTAATCTAACCCATTACTTTATTAATACTAGGAAAATTTAAAAAATTTACCTCTTAGACAAATTCCACACGCCCTATCTTCTTCTTCTTGAGAATTCAAGAACTTAGGGTTTTAGAGAGATGATTTGCTATCAAGAGGGGATGTACATGGTGTGGGAATGATCCAAATTGAGTGAGAAATTATCTTAGGGCT
Organism: Lycium barbarum; assembly: GCF_019175385.1. NCBI lineage: Eukaryota > Viridiplantae > Streptophyta > Magnoliopsida > Solanales > Solanaceae > Lycium > Lycium barbarum. Next base: position 69,569,477 of record NC_083347.1, on the reverse strand, counting down.
AAATAGACTTTTCGAGGGTTCTTTTCCTCAGAAATATTGATTTGAAACGAAGTGGGAAATAACACAACGAAGTAAGACTTAAAGAAAATTCGGAACCAGAAAATATTCCCCGCTCCGTGCTGAGTCCGCGTCGCGGGTTCAGCACCTGATCATGTTTTTTTTTTTTTTGCAGCTGAATTTTTCCGTGCTGGGTCCGCGACGCGCGCCCAGCACATTTTTCTGACAATCGATATTCGCTCAGTAAAATGATCATAACTCCCTGTATGTAGCTCCATTTGAGCCCCACTCTATATGGTTGGAAAGGTATTTCAAAGACCTACAATTTTTATTTTATAAGTTTTCTCAAATTCCCAACGTAAATACCCTAAAACTAGCCATAAGTGCAGACTGTCTCAGATTTTAGACGAATTTAGAAGCCCTTAAGAAATCCACATTTTAGTTTGACTTCAAAACGACTGTTTATAACCCGAATTCATCCCGAATAGATTCATATGACTAAAATATCAACTTAAATACTAGTTTTTACATATTCACACCTAACTCAAATTTACGGGGTGTTACAGACAGCCGCCCTCTGGGGTATAATTTGATCGCTTCATCTCATGTTATTCGCATTCTTTCATTATGTTGTTATTCATGTCTTACATACTCAGTAATTATTCGTACGGACGTCCTTTTTGTTTGTGGACGCTGTGTTCATTCCCGCAGGTAGACAAGGAGACGAACCAGACGCCTAGGCTGCTCCATCAGCGATCGCACAGAAGTGCTCCATTTGATCCAGAGCTGCAATTTAGTCGGAACTATTCTTTTGTGTGCATACTTGGGTATGGCAGGATCCTGTCCCGTCTTTATGATGTTACGCACTCCTTGTAGAGGCTCGTAGACATATGTTTATAGTTAGATGCTCCATAACCTTACCGGTTCATATATTTGTATATCATTTTTGGCAGCCTTATCTGCTTGTACATATGGGCATAGTTGATGATGTTTATATCGACGTGCATATGTCCGATGGAACTTGTGTCTCTTTAGTTGTGGTAATTATGAGTTAGCCATGCGGATCACCTAGATATGATTATGAGGAGTATGTTAAGAGGTGCTCCGTAGGTTAGCTCCGGGTGCCCGTCATGGCCCTCCGGTTGGGTCGTGACAATAATATGTATCATACGTATAAAAAAATGTATCATTGTTGTATAATTTATGTATAATCAGCATACACTCACTAATTATACACATATTATACAATTATTATATACGTATTATACATAGATAGAAATACCATTCCTACTTAGAATCATAAACACATGTTGTGCTTGCCATTTTTCCTTTAATTTTTTGGATCCCTAAATTTCTTCAAGCACAAAATTGAATCAAATACACAGTTTCATTACACATAAAAAGATCCACTTTTGAAAACTTAATAATGATGTCAGGAAAAAATAAAGTAGTGATCTTAGTATCACTTATAATATAATTCTGAATGTGCAGAAACCTAGGACATAAGAGAGAAGCGTTCCAAACAAGGGCAAGTTACTGGCCTTAACACAGAAAGAGAATGCGAGGAGTTCACCGCAGAAACAGAAAGAGAAGAGCAAGTTCGCTGAGAAGATAGTGCTGTCAATGGTGTAATGAAGATAGATACTAGATTCAGTGGCTAGGTATTTGTTACACCTCTCATTTTTAAATCATGATCATGCCACGTATTTCACCATATTAATGGAGTATCGGAGACGTCCCATGAAGTTTTGGAAGGTACAAGCCATGGGAAGTTCGTAACAATGAGGTAAAGAATGAATTACGATCTCGTAAGTTGTAACCGGGAAGGACAACCTCGAAATCAAATGATATAACCATTATCAAGTATGATTAATGATAAATATCATGTATGGAGAGTTTCGGAAGATTCCGGGACCAAGCAAATCGAAGAAAATAAGTTTGTCGAAAATTTGGAAAAAAGTTGGAAGAATTTTGAATAGAATTTTGGGTCAACTTTGGAGGGGTATATATCCAGGAATATTAGGATATTTAAGGTGTTTCAAAATCCTAAAATGAAGTTCGTCGAGTCTAGTTTCCAACTCAACAAACCGCTCGTCAAAACGATATCGGAGTAAGGAGTTATGGCCATTGTAAGATGACCCTCCAAACTGCCAAATGGCTTTCACGGGTCCCACTTGGGAAAGTCGGTTCAACCGACTTTCAAGGGGTATAACCCCCCCCCCCCCATCAACCCCATATATTCAGCATTTTACACTCTCATAAGTCCTAGAAGCCTCTTAACACATCCCCCAAACATTTATAGCCCATTAAATCAAGAATTTAACAAGATTACACCAAAATAGTTCATGAAAGGTGATTGTTCTTGCTTCTACTTGATGTTGTGGGGCGTTTGGTCTTGAAGAAAGATGTTGTGGCTAAAGTTCTTCAAGTATAAGGTATTTTCTTCATCCTATCTCTTATGTTGAGTTGATTTGAACGTTTAGCAAGTCTTAAAAGTTAAAATAGTTATAGAGGAAAGGTCATAAAGGGTTGTGCTGTAGTTGTTGTGTTTATGGACTATTTTGACCATGTTGTGGTCGTGTGGCTGGGCCGATTTACATGTATAGGGATGGTATCTAATGTTATTGGTGTGTTGATGAGATTATGCTCCTTGATTGGGAAGAAAGGAAGTATATATTGTTGTTGTATGTTGATAAACATCGTGTGGGATGTTTTATGGAATATGTTGGTATTGATGATGATGTGGTTGATATTAGTATTGCTATTGTTGTTGTTTTGTTGGTATTGTGATTTCGGGCTACGGATATAAACAAGGGAGATGCTGCCTGAATTTCGACATATTTTAAAAGGAATTAATTTGAGGGCTTAAGACAAGCATATGACGATAAGCCTAATGATAATATGAATTCTCTTGAATGTAGATTTACGAGCTTGGGAGGATAAGCGTTAAATATTTAATATTAAGGCAACCGAAAAGGTATGTTAAGGCTAAACCCTTTCTTTCTAAAGGCATGGTTCCTTTCTTATGAACCTATACGTGTTTTCCATAATGTCCTTGTTCCCAAAAGCTAGAGATTCATGATTCTTAGAGTTCTTATGAAGCTAAAGATAAGTATGTTTTATGATGATAATGTTGATGATGATGACCCTATTTCTAGAAATTCCAAAGTTTATGGTTTTAATGCTATCATGATATTGTTGAGTATATATCATGATTTCCTTGATTTTACTCATTGTTGTTGATCTCACCTCATGATAATTGTTCCTTCGGAATGAGAGCAATGATGATTGTTCCATAATATAAATAGGAGGTTACCGACCTTACGTCACTCCGATAGAGTCGTAGCTTTTATTTGGGCTCTCGTGCATGCTACTTATGTCATATATGTATATGATATATAAATGTATATAGGGGATATGGCGAAAGGTGAGGCGTTATATACGCATAACCATCTGATCAATTGGTATATTATGATATCGTCCTGGATGCGGGATATATGGATAAATGGATCGGGTCGTTCGTTCCGCGGCAATATATATATTTATATATAATGATGATATGATATATGGATCGGGCTGCACGTTCCGCAGCAATATATAATATTTATGGATTGGGCTGCACGTTCCGCAGCACTATTATTTATATATATGTGAGGAATATTTTTTAAAAAGAAAGCTAAGCATGCATGGTATCCGCCTTATGAGACAATCAGATGTACATGTTATCTTTATCTCATGTTATGTTCTATATTTCTTATTATGTTGTTATTCATGCCTTACATACTCAGTACATTATTCGTACTGACGTCCTTTCTAGTGGACGCTGCGTTCAAGCCCGCAGGTAGACAGGTACATGGATTTGACCCGTAGGTAATTTATCAGCGGATTCTCAGGAGCCCTCCACTTACTTCGAAGCTGCAGTCTATTGGTATTAGTCCTTATGGTTACTTGTATTCTATGTAGAGGCTCGTAGACATGTGTGTATAGTTAGACATTTCACAATCTTACCGGTCCATATCATTGTATAACACTTTAGTAGCCTTGTCGGCTGGTGATGATGGACATAACTGTTGAAGATTATATAGAGATGTGTCGTTATATTGTGATAGATGTCCTTACAGATCATGATATCCAGGAGCTATCTTTATGGTCCACCCAGAAATGTTTATGAGATGTATGTTTAGAGGTGCTCGGTGTGTTAGCTCCGGGTGCCCGTCATGGCCTTCTGATTGGGTCGCGACAAAAGTGGTATCAGAGCAGTTCGTCCTAGGGTGTGTCTACGAGCCGTGTCCAGTATAGTCTTGTTTGTGGGTATGAAGCGCGCCACACTTATAAACAAGAGGCTGCAGGGTATTTAGGAATGATTGACCCTTCTTTCTCATCTTAGATCGTGCCGTAGAGCTAAATTATAAGATGTGATGCCCTTGATTCTAATCCTAAATGTTTTTATTATGGATAAGCAGTTGATTATGCCGCTATGAGGTAATTGATGAGAATTGAAGTTGATACTCCGAAAGGTATGTTTCCCGCCTTATTGATATTGATAAACTTTGATATAAGAACCTGAGGTAAATGTTACGGGTATTGTGATCGCCCTGTGAGGCATTGGATGTGTTTTCTGGGCTATGTGCAGGAATGAGGCAGTAAGAAGTATAGAGGAAACTCTGCCGAGATTTTTTACAAATTGAATTGTTTGAATGTCTAGGCTATGGAGAAAGGATGAAGGGAAAATGTGACAATCGGATGTTTGGTAAGTCATGATTTAATGAACCATTATGAGATGCTTACAAAGAGAAGTTTTAGAATGATTTTAATTTAAGGGAAGAACCCTGGAGGGGAAAATGATTAGTAATTAAAGGAGTTAGAATGAGTGCATTCGAGATTTCGGAGAATTGAGATTTATTAAAGATATAGGGAAAGTTGACATTAAGAATTCAAATGCAGTATTATGATTTATAGATTGGTGAGTAAGAGATAACGAAAAGATATTGATATGGGAAAAGAAGTTAACGAGTAGGGGAAAGTTTTCCCCTAGAAGTTTATACATACATAAGACCAGGACGGGTTGATGACAGGCGCACAGACTCATTTTATCAGACTTTCCTATATGATGTGAGTTTACATTGGGATTCAGAAGTCACCAGTCATTCGACTTCAAGGGGGTTTCTGAGTATTTGATAGTTGGTACTATTCTGAGAATCATTATGGCTAAGTTACTTCGGGTATTAATGATGACCTTGAACTCAAGAATGAGAAATGGATAGGTAAGTTAGAATGTAATTATGATTGTCTTCTAGATTGCTTATATAACTTCTAAATGTGATGTTGCATGGCCGACAAAGGAAGTAGAGATTGTATCAACCTTAGGAATATGTGGTGTATTTCTAGCTAATCCTTATAAGAATGATTCACCTCAATTTTTTTTAGACGGGTGTTGTGAAGGTTATTTGATGATAGAGAGATTAGGTGCGATGTCGGCTTATGAGTAAGGAAAGAAGAGGGTAGGTGTACAAGTGAAGATAAAATATCACAAGGATCGATTCGGTTGCTACAGGAAAGTAAAGGATGTGAGGTTGATTATTTTAGACAAAGAGGCAGGGTACAAGTATGAGTAAAGATTTTTAAGTAAAGTTATATCTCTAGGAGTTACAATTAGGACGTAGGAAGGTATGCTAGGAAGGCTTACAAATTTAGACATACGAAAAGAGAATATGAGAAACCAGAATAGCCCGAGCGAAATTAGGAGCATATGAGCTTTACAATTAGAATTCTCTGGCTAGCTTGACAAAAAGAGAGGGCAGATGTATTAAAGCCACAGATTCAGGATAAGATCAAATGGTAATGGGATATCTCACAAGACAAAGGTGTTGAAAAGCGATAAAAAAGATAAGGCACGAGTGGCTACATCGAGTATTATGTATACCCTTATGATTGATGTTACGACATGTTAAAAATATTGATTGTGTTGTATGTCAAAATTGAGGTAGCAAGCGCTACAGAGAGAATCAGGATTGGGTTTTCTCGAGAATTAAAGTCAGATAGCGGTAACGCGACCAACAATGTAAGAAGGAGCATTAGGAAAAAGAAGGTTATGATATCATGAAGGAGAGAGAAACTTGGACAAGGAAAACGTATACCCATTGAGGGTCAGGTATTTGAGGAAAAGGTTAGGATGAAAGCAGGAAAGCAGACGATAGGATCAAATTTAAATAAATCAACGGGAGATAGAGTAATGATATACCTGACAATGGATGAACGTGAGGACCCTGGAACCAACCTATACGCCTTCATAATTAGAACTAAGGAGGTTGTAAATAATAAATAAAGGTGCATCTTTGAGAAGAAATAAACAGATCTTATGAGAGCGATGAGGGAATTTTAAACTCCTGAGATTTAACTAGGAGAATAGATGTGAACCCATGATTGGTACGCCTATTTAAGGGAAGAAAGTACCTCAAGAAGATATTTTTAGCGTCAAAAGGGATTCTCACTCGTAACAGAACACTCCAAGGTTTCCTAACCTAAGAGTAAAGGATGACTAATAGAAACAGGCGTTTTACGAGTAAAGCAAAACAAAAGAAACTATGAGGACTGAAGGAAGGAGGAGGTGTCAATGAAATGGTTAAAGGGAATTATGTGGCCGCTGACAACAAGGAGAAGGTTAGTGAATCAGTAGGCTCTAAAAAGGGAAAATAAATTTAAATTATAAGACAATGGTTGTGTGAAAGATGCAAAGATGCGATCATGAAGAAAACCGAGAAAATGCGAGATATATATCTATATATGTGTGCACAAGTTGTAGTATCATAAAGGAAGATGAAGACTCGATGAAAGAATAAAGGAAAGGGTGTACTTGTAAGGATTTCACAACAATAACAAGAACCAACAGAACACTAAAAGGACTATGATGCATAGTTGTGATGCAAACTAGCAGTAAGAAGAATTATGGGACAAAATGAGCTAAGCTAATGAAAGGACGAGTCATGGGAATGGACGGTGTGGAATATCAACTTTTAATGGTATAGTATAGATATAAATTGGAATTGGGAACCCAGAGCAAGGAGAATTTCAAGGATATTAAGAAGATAGTCGTGGAGAAAAACTAGGGCTAAAAGAGCATGGTATAGTCGGACACTCTATAAGGGGCCTAATGAATTCCGATGTCCCCATTAATCCATTAACCTAGGAGACTACTAGTTATGAGAGGTAGAAGTGAAAAGACAATAAAGAAGGCATTTGAATTGTATCTGATATGTATAAGCATTTTGATTTGATACCAGAACTCAACTAGCTAAAAGGAAAACAAGTTAAACCATGCGATGAAAAGAACTCCGGCATTATATGGAATAGAGAAGTTGAAGGATCGCTAAGGTCGGCCAGATGACTATCAAAGACAGTTAACAGTCAAATGTTACGGTGTCATACCCCATTTTAACCGGGTTGATTTAGGAGTATGACGTATTGGAGATTCCTATTTGTTTTATTTAAGGAGTCGCCACCTAATTAATTTAACGGTGAATTAGGACACCTAGATGTTAACTAAGGCAAAGTTAAAACTAAACCTCAATTAATAGTCTGCTTAACCAGTATGATTCTAGGTAAGGGCTCTATATTATCCTGAAGGGAAGGGGTTAGGCATCCTTTAGAATCCGTTAACTTACGGTTATCCGGTCAAACTTAGGTTAATTAATTAATGCTAAATAAGATGCCTGAAATTTTAAGAAAATGGGCTAAGAAATGTTGCTAAGGTTTTTTAAGAAAAAATATAAGAATGTTGTTCAAGATAGGATGTAGAGAAAATATAATAATTTGCATAAAAGAAGATTTTAAATGTTATTTAAAATAAGACTTATAAAAGTTGCTAAGGCTTTAAATAAAAAATGCTATTTAGAATGAGATTTATAGAAAATATAATGATTTGCATAAAAAGAACTTCAAATGCCATTTAAAATAAACTTATAAATGTTGCAAAGACTTTAGATAATAATGCTATTTAAAATAAGATTTGCATAAAATATATAAATAGAAGAAAACGCGAGTTTGTGCAATGTTTTAATAAATACTTGAAACAAACTAAACGATGAGGTACTAATTGACTTTGCTTTTTTAGAAGTATAAACAAAATTATGTTTTATTAACTACATTCGGCCAAAAGTATGCATAATTTGAATGACCTTAAAAGATGTTTACAAAATATTCTTTAGTTCTTTTCCTTAAACTAACTACCCATTCCTAAACTAAACCTACTAATTCATTAGGATTTATCTAAACTAAAAAAACAAAAGTTAGTTGCAAATACAAATTAATGTGCACAAAAATAAAATGAAAGGGCCAATGATTATCAAATGGGCCAGCCCACTTTTGAGGGACTGCTGCTGCTGCTGTTGGGTTTTTAGCCCAGAATATTTATTTGCTGCAGACAGAGCTGATGCGAGGGAGATTATGTTGGGTTTTATCCCAACACCGAATGCGGAGGAAGACGAGTCCCTCGGACTCGTATGCGATGGTCATGCATAAAAGGATGAAAGGAAAAGGATTAGTATACGACCAGTAAATAGTATTGAACATATGAAATATAAACTCAAAACAAATCAGCAGATCATGTATATACTACGTATATTTAAGTATACTTTCTGTATACATGTTCATAGCGGTTTTAAATAGAGGTATACCGGTAATACATGAATATACATAACCAACTGAAATATATACTTGCAACAACGCACCAAATTTAAACGCCAAATGGCAATAAACTATAAGGCAATACACTAGTAACTATGGCTAGATCTCAGAAGTCTTTTAATTCATTTTAACTCCAAAAGAAAACAGTGTCGAACTTCGACTTAGGATCAAATTATATTCCTTAGAAATGAAGAAGAATGATTGTCCTTTCCATCTTTAAGAAGCAGATTTTATGCCCAGTGGCATTTATTTTAAGGACAAGCAGCAGATTTTTTTAAAAATATTCACTATGTAGCCACTAGCTATAACATATATATGACATATAAATCATAATTAACCATAACAGGATATTCTACATATGCTTGAACATGGATAGGCTTAGGGTAGGATAACATAAAAACACACTTTGACTATACTAGGCCAAACAAACATCCAACCATGCTTCACTGTAAAAAAAATAAAAAAAATAACTCATCGTATGACAAACTTCATCGAACTAAACTAACTTTAAATAGGCTAGGCAATTTAATTTCTAAGCAAACCAAGAGTGTCTTTCTCCTTCAACTATGATCACAGTTTCAAATTGAGCAAACAAACTAGAAGGCTAATTACAGCTCTTTATCAACTGCCATACTAAGCAAAACAAACTAAATACTTGAACATAGTTTTCTTACCAACTGCCACATTAAGCAAAACAAACCAAGTAGCAAAACATATATCGAACTACTCATAATCGCATAGGAAACAAACCAGAGTAAACAAAGGGAACAAACCAGTGTAAACAAAGGGATAGAGCAGAGCTGCTCAATTCCAGCAACTTGAGGGATGAGAAGTATCCGAGTATATATTTGGATGATAATAGACTTATTCGAAACATAAGGATAATCTTGGGTTAAGAACACATCAGACCACAATAAACATCAACTTCTAGGTTTCAATTAGTCCAATCACAGCATTACATCCACTTTAATAACAGACTAATAGAACCAAAGTTAGTATTGGACAGGCTTAATATTGTAATTAACGACTAATGTGACTTTGAGGAAGGAGGGAAAGGGAAAAACATGAGACTTAAAAAGACTTCTATCACATCATTTCCCAGCAATATAGGAATACTAGAATCATATGAGCAAGCAAACTAAAAGGAGGTTCGAACAGCCCATTTTCTTAGATGTATTTTAATGCAACATTCACCTTGTTCTTACTGTTTTACCTTACATAGACCATAAGTTTAAGCACAGAACTAATACAAGCAGCTCCCTTAGCAAATGGGAACCACCATGAAACAAACACCAAATCATAAGCTAACTCAACTAATATAAACATACCTAGATTAGATAAAATTTTAAATAACAGAGAAAATGAATAAGGAGTATATGCAGATCTATTTGTAGATTGCTGGTGTGAAATTCCCATTAACAGCTAATCAGTTTAACCAACATTCGCAACCTATATCTTACTTGAATAAAGCATCACACTCTTATTCATCCATATATTAGATGCCATACTCCTTTCAAGCCAACCTTTCAATACTTGTCTAACTTTAGACTACCCTTAAGTCCCTGTTTCATCATCAGTTCCTAGTTTAACCAACACAAACAGAAGCAAGCAAACATACAATTAATGAAAGCAAGCATGCAGAGTCACATACAGGGTCATACAACACATGTCTAACAGATTCTATCAATAGGGAACTTATTTGCTACGGTTTTAGGGCAGAGATTACTGTATGTTAGTTAAGGATTATCAATCATACTATTTGATTAAACAAGCCAATACACAGATGCAGATTTATACTAAGGTAATCTTCAGATAATGCAAACATGAACAAACATCAAGATTAAGGCTAACTGAAACATAGTTATCACATATCACATGTCTAACTAAACTAAGATAATAAACATATTGTCCATATAATTAGATCTGATTTAAACACGCAATTAGCATCTTACTACTACAGAGACTAAAAATTTAAAAGGGGACGAGAAAATTACGGACCTTCTTCGGGTGCAGCGAAATGGGACGAAGGGTTCGATATCTCCTCGAACACTTCAAAACTCGATTCCCAGAAATAAGAAAGATTGATAAAAATCAAAATTTTGGCTTAGAGTATTTTTAGCAACAAAACGAATGCCTTCAGTTTTCTATGGAATTTTAGGCTAAAAGACTCAAATTTTCAAAGGGTTATTGCGCGGCTGAGAGCTTAATTCTTGGGGAATTTCTTGACTAAAAAAAAACTGATTCTTGGGGGTTTCTAAAATCCAGAATCCTCTATTTCTTCAGGTCATTCCCTGCCTCCCAAAAATCTCCCTTTTGATGACTTAGAAACGATTATTTATAGGGCGATTCTAGGGTTTGTCGCGAAGAAGAGAGAGAGAAGCAGGGGACAGGGTGAATGGGGTGACAGTGGTGTGGAAGGAGCGATGAGGATGGAAGAGGAGTGGAGGTAACGTGGGGGTGGTGTCAGAGGTGTAGTGGAGTGGGCGACAAAAGGAAATGGGGATGACGAGCGTGGGGGGGGGGGGGGGGGCAAGACGACTGTGGGAGCAGAGGGAAGTGGGGTGTCAGAAGTGTAGTGGAGTGCGGCGATGAGGGAGAGAGGCGGGAAAAAGAGAAGAGAGGGAGGTGAAGGAGGAAGAGCGGCGGAAGGAGGAAAATGATGAAGGGAAAGGGTTTCCCTTATTCTGAACTGGCACGGGTCGGACCCGGTTCATTTGTGGAATGGGTCACTTTTTGGACCGAGTATTAAAAGAATGGGATAGCGAATTAAAACATGGACTGGTCTAAAAATTGGGATCAAAATATAGGCTAGTCAAAAATATTTGTGAGTTGATTGGACTTTGATTAGGGATCCGATAAATCAAAAATGCGGACTGAGTGCGCGAAACAGTTTGGCTTCTAAATTTAAATAAAAGGCCTGTTTAAATAACTTGTGTTAAAATATTGCTCAATATGAAATATGCAATCATTAATGCTCAGATAAAAAATGGCGTTGCAATAGCCGTGTAATAATATTTCGAAAATCCACAGTAAAATAAATACTATTATTTAATTATGCAAAGATAAATGTGATGCGTGCGCGTAAGCTGGTAAAATGTCGAAATGATAAAAAATTGTGAATTATAATAATAGTAATAAATAATAATAATAATAATAATAATAATAATAATAATAATAATAATAATAATAATAATAATAATAATAATAATAATAATGATAATGATGGCTAGTAACTATAATAGAATAATGAAACGCCGGTATTGACAAGAGGCTAGTAATTATAGTAAAATATAATATATATTTTTTTTATTTTCCAAAAATATTAGAAGCGTAAATAGGTATTTCGGAGGAGAGGCGGGACAAAATTGGGTGTCAACAACTTGTCCCTCTTTGCCCGGTAATGATGAAAAGAGTTGTCGGGCAAAGACGTTGACTCAATAGCCTATTTTGTCCCGGCTAAAGGAAAATTGAGAGGATTATGACCGAACTCCGGCCTCTGAGTTGCCTACATATCCGGGTTGCACGAGAATCAGGTCGAGTGTAGTTCTGGGACAATTACGACACCTGAATGACTAATGAACCCTGATTGGCGCGAATCTTGCAAAATATTGTCCCAGTGTTGAATTATGATGACACTGGGTATTATGATAAAACTTGAGAATTCTGAAAATTGAATTTCTGGAATGCAAAAGAATACTTGTGATTAGAGACGAGTGTTCGAGGTAGATCTTTGACCCGTGTCGGGAAGTCTGATTATCCTTCCCGACAAATTGCCTCAGTTCGCTGCCGAAGAAATAGTTCCACGATTTGATGTGTGATGCCAACTTAAATATTGTTCAAAGCCACCAGCTAAAAACAATTGTTAGCAATAAAAAATATATGTGTAAATAAGACAAGGCTGGGGAAGTTTCACTTGCAACCCCTGTTTCGAAAGTTGAATCCACATTCGGAGGTGGGTGCCTGAACTGAAATATAAAATACCCGCATTCGGAGGTGAGTGCCTGAACTGAAATATAAGATACCCGCATTCGGAGGTGGGCGCCTGAACTGAAATATAAAATACCCGCATTCGGAGGTGGGCGCCTGAACTGAAATATAAGATACCCGCATTCGGAGGTAGGCGCCTGAACTGAAATATAAAATACCCGCATTCGGAGGTGGGTGCCTGAACTGAAATATAAAATACCCGCATTCGGAGGTGGGTGCCTGAACTGAAATATAAAATACCCGCATTCGGAGGTGGGTGCCTGAACTGAAATATAAAATACCCGCATTCGGAGGTGGGTGCCTGAACTGAAATATAAGATACCCGCATTTGGAGGTGGGCGCCTGAACTAAAATATAAAATACCCGCATTCGGAGGTGGGTGCCTGAACTGAAATATAAGATACTCGCATTCGGAGGTGGGCGCCTGAACTGAAATATAAAATACCTGCATTCGGAGGTGGGTGCCTGAATTGAAATTTGAAATACCCGCATTCTAAGGTGGGTGCCTGAATTGAAATTTGAAATACCCGCATTCTAAGGTGGGTGCCTGAATTGAAATTTGAATCCCCATCCACTTCTACAATACAAAAAATGTGAATCCACATCCACTTCCACGTCCGTATTATACGGTGTAATGAATAAATCCACTTCTACTTCCACGTCCGTATCATACGGTGCAAAAAAAGAAATCCACTTTTACTTCCACGTCCGTATTATACGGTGCAAAATAAATCCACTTCTACTTTCATGTCCGTATCATACGGTGCAAGAAAAAATCCACTCCTACTTCCACGTCCGTATTATACGGTACAAAATAAATCCACTTCTATTTTCGAAAAATAAATCTGCATCCACTTTCGATAATTATATGTGTATTTTTCTTTTGTAATATAAATCTACTTCCACTTCCACGCTCACATCCACAATGTAAATGTAAATCCACGTCCACTTAAAATGGTATTGTAGAAAGGTATCCACAATTATATCCACAACCAATAACGGGTGACCACAGTCAGTATCCGCCTTGAAGAAGGTTAAATCCACGATTATGTATACTTGATCCATTGAGAAATGCCACAAGCTAAAGCAACTGTTAGTGATAAGGATATGTAAATAGTTGGGTTTGAAAGAATTATACTCACAGCCCTTTGTTGAGAAGATAAATTCGTGTCCACTGTTGCGATCAAGATTTTCATGATGAGTGGAGCAACGTCCACCGTTTAGCGCAAGCTACCTTTGCATCCACGTTGAAGGATATTTGTTTTTTTTTTTTTTTTTGAAGAAAGCCAATTCTTTGATCGTGTCCATAATTAGAATTCTAAGAGGAGCCAAAACGAACCACATTCATGTTGATTAAACCTGTCTCATCAAAGAAAAATTGTGAGTTTAAAAGAAAATTGATTGACTTGTGCATGTCGGGGAACTTGGCCCTTGAATTGATTTTGCCTCGGTCGCGTCTATCGTTCTTCGATGCTGTATTCCCTATTTGCCTTACCGGGGAGTTTCAGTTATAAAAGCGTATTTAAAAAAAAAATGAGTAATGATATTTGGATGATCTCGAAGGGAAATACTTAATGGTTTTTAATAGATAAAATGATTGTGAAGACTCGAAATCGAAACTTATCAACGTCTTTAGAAAAATCGTTGAACATTTAAGACTATTTTTTGTGCTATTTCTAAAAATTGTCCCAGTTTCCAGTCCTGGAAGCACTTGGTTCTAAACAATTGAAAAGTGAGAAAGTTGTAATGAAAAATTTTGAAAGTGATTTGACCGATTTCAAAAATTTGTCCCAGTTTCAAGATACTAAGACACGTGAATTTAAACGGTGGGAAGACCAAAATCTTGTATAAAAATCCTTATATGTTTTATAGGAACCAAAATGTTTGGACAAACCGAAGATATTAAAAATTTTAAAATAGATGGGCCGAACCCGCCTCGGGTTGCCTACGTATCCCAAAGGAATCAGGCCAGACGTAGTTCGTGATTAAAATAAAAACTTTTGAGGTTTTTTTTTATTATTTAAAAGGATGGCCGAACCCGATGTGGGTTGCCTATGTATCCAAAAGGAAATCAGACCACACGTAGTTCCAACCACAAAACAAAGACACTGAAATATTTTGAAAAAGTGGCCGAACCCGATGTGGGCTGCCTACGTATCCCCAAAGGAAGTCAGGCCAGACGTAGTTCATTGCAAAACAAATGACAAAGTCTTAATTTAGAAAGGCCGTAACAAAACATAGAGGCAACATGACAAAAGGAACTAAATGTTCTAGCTGATGCCTCCGGCCTATTACAAAAGGAAATTTAACTTAAAATACTGAAACTCCCGATGGACCGGGGCTAAGATAGAAATCCAATTTTGCAACTCAGGTCCTGGCTCAGCAGCCTATAAGGTCAGTATTTCAGCAAAGTCTTTGACTACCACAGCATGATCATCTTCATCTTCCACGAACAGGTTCTTGATCCCCTCCACAATATCATCATAGGCAACTTCAACGGTCAGATCTGAAGTTTTGAAGCTGGCAGGTTTTGAGAAAGTTTGTCAATGGTAGGAATGGGTTTTGGCAGTGGAATCTCCTTCCCTTTATTCTTTCGTGCTTTCTTCATTTCTTCCTCAGTTGGTTTATAGCCCAAACCAAATGTAAACTGTTGTGCAGGGAAAACGACTGGCTCAACTCGCCCATTTAATGTCTTCCCTAGCCCAAATCCAGGTTGGTACCCATTTTTCAGCATTTCCTTTGCAACCATAATTGCGGCGCATGACCTTTTAAATTCTTGAGTTTGACACACTTCAACCACTTTAGTGACATTCACAACCTCCCAAGCATAGTAAGTTGCTCCATCGAACCCTCCTGTTGCCTCGATGAATGGGATGGACTGCTCTCGATAGATAGACGTGTCCCCTTCTCCATGTATACATATTTGCTTTTGATCCCACTCGAATTTGACAGTTTGGTGCAAAGTAGATGGTGCAGCTCCAGCCAGATGGATCCACGGTCTTCCTAACAGCATGTTGTATGTCGTAGAAATATCAAGTACTTGAAAATCCATAATGAACTCAACAGGCCCAATCAACACTTTCAACTCTATTTCTCCAATAGGACGCCTTTGAGCCCCATCAAATGCTCGAATATTCACATCACTTGTCTTGAGCTCACTAACATTATATCCGATCTTCTTCAGACTTGTTAATGGACAGATGTTAAGTCCAGAACCCCCATCAATCAACACCTTAGCCACAAACATGTTACGACACTTGACAGTTATATAGAGCGCTTTGTTATGCATGCATCCTTCTGGCGGGAGTTCTTCATTATCGAAGCTGATTCGATGGCTGTCAAGTACGCGCTCAATCATCCCGGCTAACGCCTCACTAGTTGTTTCGCTTGGAACATATGCTTCATTCAAAATCTTCAAGAGTGAATTTTTGTGCACATCCGAACTCAAAAGCAAAGAGAGAATAGGAATTTGGGCATTGGTCTTTTTCAACTGATCCACAACTGAGTACTCACTAGCCTTAATCTTCCTCAAAAATTCTTCTGCTTCTGCTTCTGTCACGACCCTTTTGGGAGGTACATTGGTTTCCTTAGCTTGCCCCAATCTAGCTAGCTCTTCTGGAGTATAGCATCTTCCAGACCTTGTCATTCCTGATGTCTTAATCTCCATCACAGCTTGTTGATAATTCCACGGTACGGCTTTGGTATCGAGCACTGGTAACTGATTTGGTGCTTGAACTACTTCCACAGGCGTCGACGAAGCTCCTAATATCTCGATAGGTACGCAACCCCTTATCACTACAGCCGAAGAAGCAACGGCTACAAGACCATGATCTTCCACGCTATCCACAGGCACTATGAATTCGGCTGGATCGTCATCATTTTCATCTATTCCAATCATATTTATCGTGGCCCCATCATGGGTCGGGAGTGGATTGTTAACCACATTTGGTGCCGGTTGTTTGACCATGATCTGTTTTGCTTCAATAAGATCTTCAACCTTATGTTTCAGTGCGATACAACGATCAGTGGAATGACCTTTTACCCCCGAATGATATGCACATGTTTTAGTGGGATCGAAACTTCTAGGTAGTGGATCCGGAATTCTACCTTCCACAGGATATACTAAGCCAGAAGCTTGCAGTCTTTCAAAAACAACGCTCAGTGGCTCTCCCAATGGTGTAAAATTGCGAAAAGGTTTATTTGGGCGAGATGCGGATGCATTGTTTGGATGATGAGATTGTAATGGTGGAGCTGGGTATGTTGGTGGTCGTGGAGCTCGATATGCTGGTTGTGTGTTGTAAACAGGGTAGGATATTTGTGGTGATTGAGGTTGGTAGGATGACAAATCTTGGTTGTATGGATGTGGAGAGTATTGGAAATGTTGTGAGTGGTGAGCGTTAGATTGATATTGCGGGGATTGTTGATGGTGGTATGATGTGTTTCCCAAAGCCATTACCGATGCCGCTTCTTTTTTTTTTCTTTCCGTTTCCGAGAGCACCAATTTGTAGGGACCTACTAGTAGACTGTAAAGCCGCAAGACTTGTTATTCTCCCTGTCTTAATGCCATCTTCGATCATGTCTCCAGCTTTGATCACTTCTGCAAAAGTCTTTCCGCCCATTGTCACCAAACGTTTGTAGTATTCCGGCTCTAGTGCCTGAATGAAGAAAGTAACCATTTCTGTCTCCTCCATGGGTGGGTGTACCCTAGATGCTTCTTCCCTCCACCGTATAGCATATTCTCGAAATGATTCGATTGACTTCTTGTTTAACTTTGTAATTGAGATTCTGTCAGGAGAAATCTCGACATGAAACTTGTAATGATCCACAAAAGCATTTGCCAAGTCATCCCAAGTACGCCATTTGGTTGTATCTTGCTTAGAATACCATTCCAAAGCTTTTCCACTCAAACTCTGATTAAATAGTTTGACTCTTATCCCTTCGTTCTTCCCCACTCCAATCAACTTTTCACAATAGACCTTCAGATGGAAGAAAGGGTTTCCCGACCCATCAAACTTCTCAAATTTTGGAATCTTGTAACCTGGTGGCAATTCTACCTCAGGAAATGCACATAACTCTTCATATCTCACGCTTTGGTTACTACCGAGTCCACGCAAACTCCTCATGGCATCTTCCAAACTTTTGAGCTTTCTATTTATCATTTCATCATTAACTGCCCTTGCCTCATTTTCGACTTCGACATAATGATCAACATCTGTGCGATATTGTCCTTGGATTTGTGTCATGAGTGGAGCTATGGTATAAGTATACACTGGCGGAACTTGATGCGCATTGGTAACATCATGTGTCGGCGGTATGAACTGAGCCTTTGAAGAGGCGGCTGTAAACAAAAGAGGAGCATTTTGAGTAACTTGGTGGGCAATGGGTTCGGAATGAGCTGGTTGAGAAGTGGTAAAATAGTTTGCTTGGTTAAGTTCATCCAAATTTGGGAATGGAGGTGGCATAGGCAAAGTCTGACGAACCCCGTGAGATGGAGTCATATGTGGCGGAGTTTGAGAAAATGACCGATTTTGAAGTACCATGTGACTTAATTCAGCAATTCGTCGCTCCAGACGAGCAATGATCTCCAAATGTGTTTCTGGTTCATTAGAGGATGTGGGATCACTTGTGATCGGTAAACTAAGAGATGGCTCAGATGAAGTGGTTGCATTGATCAAACTTTGCTCCATTTTAGAACGAGTCTTTTTAGTTAACCAGGTGATTAGTGATGAGTCAGAGTCTAATTTCTTGGCTCTAGACCGTGTGAAATATGGATGCTCCGCCAGTTCCCCTTTAGCACAAGTCAACCTTTTTGTTTTAAAAATAAGTTTGAAAGAAAAAAGATAAAATAAGAAAGAAAAAGAAAAACGAGTCAGTATACGGTAAGGACATGTTATTGCACATAAACACATTATTGCACATAATACATCGCGTTCTATAATGCAAGGGACCTCTTTATGCCAGAGGTAGGCCTAACGAACATTTGAAGGACAAACATGTTTTTTATGTATCATTCCATAACTCTTCCTAAAACTAATTTACAAGAATAATAAAAATTTATTACATGTCAATTAATAATACAATTCAAAGTTAATCTAAGATATCTAATACTTCATCTCCACTGATTTCCTTTGGTTGTTTTCAACACTCCGGCATTAATTGGATGCTCCACGACAACCTGCAACAAAATGTCAGTTTTTCCTGAAATATTTACCTATAGAGTACTAGGTCCACATATTCCACATATTTGTCCTTCAAATAATGCATATAGATAGTTAATAGTGTCACTTAGAGTCATATACTCATTTGGACATTTGGTAAGGTTGACTAATGAACTTAATACACCAAGGGTATTAAGCCTCCTAGGCTCGTGCATGTCTTAAAAAAAGGTTTTGGTTTTCGCTCTACCTAGGTAGACTAAGAGTGGTTTTCCTAAGACGCAAGGCTCCCCCAAGCGGACAACTTGGGAGTGGAAAGTCCGTGGCCGTCGACTGCACCGCCGATCGACTAAATCCACAAGATCGATCCAACTAAAGGGGTAATTTAGTAGTGCATGTGCGCAAACTGCGAAGCAGCTTTAAGTGTGTGAATATGTGTGAGTTTTCCAGGAGTGGAAGAAGTATGAACGGAATGCCAATTTAAGGAAAGCAATAACATACATATTACATAGAAAAATTTACATAAGGAATAAAATACAAACACCCAAAAGCATATAAGGGAAAAGCAATAATGAAGGCAAAAGAAAACAAACAAGATATTCAACAAATTATAAGTCTGTTATGGTTAGAGCCTAAAGTCCCCAGCGGAGTCGCCAAGCTGTCATACCCCATTTTAACCGGGTTGATTTAGGAGTATGACGTATTGCAGATTCCTATTTGTTTTATTTAAGGAGTCGCCACCTAATTAATTTAACGGTGAATTAGGACACCTAGATGTTAACTAAGGCAAAGTTAAAACTAAACCTCAATTAATAGTCTGCTTAACCAGTATGATTCTAGGTAAGGGCTCTATATTATCCTGAAGGGAAGGGGTTAGGCATCCTTTAGAATCCGTTAACTTACGGTTATCCGGTCAAACTTAGGTTAATTAATTAATGCTAAATAAGATGCCTGAAATTTTAAGAAAATGGGCTAAGAAATGTTGCTAAGGTTTTTTAAGAAAAAATATAAGAATGTTGTTCAAGATAGGATGTAGAGAAAATATAATAATTTGCATAAAAGAAGATTTTAAATGTTATTTAAAATAAGACTTATAAAAGTTGCTAAGGCTTTAAATAAAAAATGCTATTTAGAATGAGATTTATAGAAAATATAATGATTTGCATAAAAAGAACTTCAAATGCCATTTAAAATAAACTTATAAATGTTGCAAAGACTTTAGATAATAATGCTATTTAAAATAAGATTTGCATAAAATATATAAATAGAAGAAAACGCGAGTTTGTGCAATGTTTTAATAAATACTTGAAACAAACTAAACGATGAGGTACTAATTGACTTTGCTTTTTTAGAAGTATAAACAAAATTATGTTTTATTAACTACATTCGGCCAAAAGTATGCATAATTTGAATGACCTTAAAAGATGTTTACAAAATATTCTTTAGTTCTTTTCCTTAAACTAACTACCCATTCCTAAACTAAACCTACTAATTCATTAGGATTTATCTAAACTAAAAAAACAAAAGTTAGTTGCAAATACAAATTAATGTGCACAAAAATAAAATGAAAGGGCCAATGATTATCAAATGGGCCAGCCCACTTTTGAGGGACTGCTGCTGCTGCTGTTGGGTTTTTAGCCCAGAATATTTATTTGCTGCAGACAGAGCTGATGCGAGGGAGATTATGTTGGGTTTTATCCCAACACCGAATGCGGAGGAAGACGAGTCCCTCGGACTCGTATGCGATGGTCATGCATAAAAGGATGAAAGGAAAAGGATTAGTATACGACCAGTAAATAGTATTGAACATATGAAATATAAACTCAAAACAAATCAGCAGATCATGTATATACTACGTATATTTAAGTATACTTTCTGTATACATGTTCATAGCGGTTTTAAATAGAGGTATACCGGTAATACATGAATATACATAACCAACTGAAATATATACTTGCAACAACGCACCAAATTTAAACGCCAAATGGCAATAAACTATAAGGCAATACACTAGTAACTATGGCTAGATATCAGAAGTCTTTTAATTCATTTTAACTCCAAAAGAAAACAGTGTCGAACTTTGACTTAGGATCAAATTATATTCCTTAGAAATGAAGAAGAATGATTGTCCTTTCCATCTTTAAGAAGCAGATTTTATGCCCAGTGGCATTTATTTTAAGGACAAGCAGCAGATTTTTTTAAAAATATTCACTATGTAGCCACTAGCTATAACATATATATGACATATAAATCATAATTAACCATAACAGGATATTCTACATATGCTTGAACATGGATAGGCTTAGGCTAGGATAACATAAAAACACACTTTGACTATACTAGGCCAAACAAACATCCAACCATGCTTCACTGTAAAAAAAATAAAAAAAATAACTCATCGTATGACAAACTTCATCGAACTAAACTAACTTTAAATAGGCTAGGCAATTTAATTTCTAAGCAAACCAGGAGTGTCTTTCTCCTTCAACTATGATCACAGTTTCAAATTGAGCAAACAAACCAGAAGGCTAATTACAGCTCTTTATCAACTGCCATACTAAGCAAAACAAACTAAATACTTGAACATAGTTTTCTTACCAACTGCAACATTAAGCAAAACAAACCAAGTAGCTAAACATATATTGAACTACTCATAATCGCATAGGAAACAAATCAGAGTAAACAAAGGGAACAAACCAGAGTAAACAAAGGGATAGAGCAGAGCTGCTCAATTCCAGCAACTTGAGGGATGAGAAGTATGCGAGTATATATTTGGATGATAATAGACTTATTCGAAACATAAGGATAATCTTGGGTTAAGAACACATCAGAACACAATAAACATCAACTTCTAGGTTTCAATTAGTCCAATCACAGCATTACATCCACTTTAATAACAGACTAATAGAACCAAAGTTAGTATTGGACAGGCTTAATATTGTAATTAACGACTAATGTGACTTTGAGGAAGGAGGGAAAGGGAAAAACATGAGACTTAAAAAGACTTCTATCACATCATTTCCCAGCAATATAGGAATACTAGAATCATATGAGCAAGCAAACTAAAAGGAGGTTCGAACAGCCCATTTTCTTAGATGTATTTTAATGCAACATTCACCTTGTTCTTACTGTTTTACCTTACATAGACCATAAGTTTAAGCACAGAACTAATACAAGCAGCTCCCTTAGCAAATGGGAACCACCATGAAACAAACACCAAATCATAAGCTAACTCAACTAATATAAACATACCTAGATTAGATAAAATTTTAAATAACAGAGAAAATGAATAAGGAGTATATGCAGATCTATTTGTAGATTGCTGGTGTGAAATTCCCATTAACAGCTAATCAGTTTAACCAACATTCGCAACCTATATCTTACTTGAATAAAGCATCACACTCTTATTCATCCATATATTAGATGCCATACTCCTTTCAAGCCAACCTTTCAATACTTGTCTAACTTTAGACTACCCTTAAGTCCCTGTTTCATCATCAGTTCCTAGTTTAACCAACACAAACAGAAGCAAGCAAACATACAATTAATGAAAGCAAGCATGCAGAGTCACATACAGGGTCATACAACACATGTCTAACAGATTCTATCAATAGGGAACTTATTTGTTACGGTTTTAGGGCAGAGATTACTGTATGTTAGTTAAGGATTATCAATCATACTATTTGATTAAACAAGCCAATACACAGATGCAGATTTATACTAAGGTAATCTTCAGATAATGCAAACATGAACAAACATCAAGATTAAGGCTAACTGAAACATAGTTATCACATATCACATGTCTAACTAAACTAAGATAATAAACATATTGTCCATATAATCAGATCTGATTTAAACACGCAATTAGCATCTTACTACTATAGAGACTAAAAATTTAAAAGGGGACGAGAAAATTACGGACCTTCTTCGGGTGCAGCGAAATGGGACGAAGGGTTCGATATCACCTCGAACACTTCAAAACTCGATTCCCAGAAATAAGAAAGATTGATAAAAATCAAAATTTTGGCTTAGAGTATTTTTAGCAACAAAACGAATGCCTTCAGTTTTCTATGGAATTTTAGGCTAAAAGACTCAAATTTTCAAAGCGTTATTGCGCGGCTGAGAGCTTAATTCTTGGGGAATTTCTTGACTAAAAAAAACTGATTCTTGGGGGTTTCTAAAATCCAGAATCCTCTATTTCTTCAGGTCATTCCTTGCCTCCCAAAAACTCCCTTTTGATGACTTAGAAACGATTATTTATAGGGCGATTCTAGGGTTTGTCGCGAAGAAGAGAGAGAGAAGCGGGGGACAGGGTGAATGGGGTGACAGTGGTGTGGAGGGAGCGATGAGGATGGAAGAGGAGTGGAGGTAACGTGGGGGTGGTGTCAGAGGTGTAGTGGAGTGGACGACAAGAGGAAATGGGGATGACGAGCGTGGGGGGGGGGGGGGGGGCAAGACGAGTGGGGGAGCAGAGGGAAGTGGGGTGTCAGAAGTGTAGTGGAGTGCGGCGATGAGGGAGAGAGGCGGGATAAAGAGAAGAGAGGGAGGTGAAGGAGGAAGAGCGGCGGAAGGAGGAAAATGATGAAGGGAAACCCTTATTCTGAACTGGCACGGGTCGGACCCGGTTCATTTGTGGATTGGGTGAATTTTTTGACCGAGTATTAAAAGAATGGGCTAGCGAATTAAAACATGGACTGGTCTAAAAATTGGGATCAAAATATAGACTAGTCCAAAATATTTGTGAGTTGATTGGACTTTGATTTGGGATCCGATAAATCAAAAATGCGGACTGAGTGCGCGAAACAGTTTGGCTTCTAAATTTAAATAAAAGGTCTGTTTAAATAACTTGTGTTAAAATATTGCTCAATATGAAATATGCAATCATTAATGCTCAGATAAAAAATGGCGTTGTAATAGTCGTGTAATAATATTTCGAAAATCCACAGTAAAATAAATACTATTATTTAATTATGCAAAGATAAATGTGATGCGTGTGCGTAAGCTGGTAAAATGTCGAAATGATAAAAAATTGTGAATTATAATAATAGTAATAAATAATAATAATAATAATAATAATAATAATAATAATAATAATAATAATAATAATAATAATAATAATAATAATAATGATGGCTAGTAACTGTAATAGAATAATGAAATGCCGGTATTGACAAGAGGCTAGTAATTATAGTAAAATATAATATATATTTTTTTTTTATTTTCCAAAAATATTAGAAGCGTAAATAGGTATTTCGGAGGAGAGGCGGGATAAAATTGGGTGTCAACATACGGTATATGAGAACATCCTTTAAAAGGGGGGAAGAAAAAATGCAGTTCTAAGATGAGCTCTAATATTCCGAAGCTCAAGAGAGGGAAATATATTGGATTGAAGGAGTCAAATTTCGAGATGAACCGATATGTCAAGAATGTGCTAAAGAAAAGTGAGAATGGATTAAATGCAGGTACATCATGAGACAAATCTAGGATGGAGAATGAGTTTCGTCAATGCGACATGTTATGTCTCCGGACTATGGTTCAATTCGCTCGTACCGGAGAAATTTTGGTTACATTTAAGTGTGCAGTAACGTACTCCGAGAGGTAACGAAAGGAGTAAGAAGGGTCTGTAAGTTGACCATGGTGTAAGTATAAAGGACAATCTGGATTACAAAAAGAGAAATCTTAGCACTAGAAGAGATGAAAGTTTTAACAAAAGGAATAATTATAGGGAGTTCAATGATCTCCAAAGGAAAGGGAGATAGTGTGCCTATGGATAGCAAGATAGCAGTACTACCTGAGACTAGAAAGTACCTCGCTAGTCGTGGAGTCGCAAGTCGTCGGTCATATCAAATGTGAGAGTATATGTTATAGAACCATATAGACAATCGTCATAATGAATGGCCAACAAAAATGGTGTAAGGACAACGATAGAGAGTCAAAGAAGAACATAGGCTAATTTAAGTCTCAAATGATCACCGGTACAAGAAAATCAAGGACTTAAGAAGAAAGCATACTCATATCAAAAGGAAGTTATAATTAAGTAGGATTTTATCTTAGTTCCATGTTTATGAGTTTTTACTGCAATTATGCTAAAACTGAGGAGAGGAAATTGTAGGAAAAGTTCAAGTATGAATAGGATAATATTGTAAGGAATTAAAGAGTCCGGCCAAGGAATTAAAAGGAGATGATATGGTATGTATATAAGGTCGACAAGTACAAAAAGGGATAATCTAAAATAGCACCAAAGAAGCAAGCAAGGAAGAGTGCCACATCTGAACAAGAGAATTTGTCTACTAGTAGAGAAATAAGGAGTAAGGCAAAAGAGTACAAAAATTAAGAGTGCTCACAGATTGGCAGGGATCCGTACCAATCATGAGTTAAGACCATCTTAATGGCAACAGGTCCCAGGACAGTAACTAGATATCAGTTGACTACTGAGTACATACATAAGAACATGAGGATATGGAACTAATGAATGAGTTCGACTTAGAATTGGGAGGATACAAAAGAAGACTAATGAGCCCATAGTATAAGAGCATGGAGATCAGGAACTAAAGGAGGACAACCATTTCAAGAAACTAATCAACGTGTCGTAAGCTCGCAAGCTACAACATTCAAGGATGAATGTTCTCGGGGGGAAAGGATGTTACACCCCAAATTTTTAGAGCATGATCATGCCACGTACTTCACCGTATTAATGAAGAATCGCAAACTTCCCATGAAGTTTTGGAAGGTACAAGCCATAGGAAGTTCGTAACAATGAGGTAAAGGATGAATTACGATCTCGTAAGTTGTAACCGGGAAGGACAACCTTGAAACGAAAGGACATAACCATTATCAAGTATGATTAATGATAAATATCATGTATGGAGAGTTTCAGAAGATTCCGGGACCAAGCAAATCGAAGAAAATAAGTTTGTCGAAAATTTGAAAAAAAGTAGGCAGAATTTTGGACAGAATTTTGGGTCAAGTTTGGAGGGGTATATCTCCAGGTATATTAGGAGTTTTATGGTGTTTCAAAATCCTAAATGAATTTCGCCGAGTCTAGTTTCCAACGCAACAAACCGCTCGTCAAAACGACATCAGAGTAAGGAGTTATGGCCATTTTAATATGACCCTCCAAACTGCCAAATGGCTTCAGCGGGTCCCACTTGGGAAAGTCGGTTCAACCGACTTTCAAGGGGTATAAAAACCCCCCATCAACCCCATTGTTTCAGCATTTTACACTCTCATAAGTCCTAGAAGCCCCTTAACACATCCCCCAAACATTTATAGCCCATTAAATCAAGAATTTAACAAGATTACACCAAACTAGTCCATGAAAGGTGATTGTTCTTGCTTCTACTTGATGTTGTGGGGAGTTTGGTCTTGAATAAAGTTGGTGTGGCTAAAGTTCTTTAAGTATAAGGTATTTTCTTCATCCTATCTCTTATGTTGAGTTGATTTGAAGGTTTAGCAAGTCTTAAAAGTGAAAATAGTTATGGAGGAAATGTCATAAAGTGTTGTGTTGTAGTTGTTGTGTTTATGGACTGTTTTGACCATGTTGTGACCTTGTGGCTGGGTTGATTTACATGTATAGGGATGGTATCTAATGTTGTTGGTATATTGATGAGATTATGCTCTTTGATTGGGAAGAAAGGAAATGTATATTGTTGTTGTATGTTGAAAAACATCTTGTGGGATGTTTTATGGAATATTTTGGTATTGATGATGATGTGGTTGATATTAGTATTGCTATTGTTGTTGTTTTGTTGGTATTGTGATTTCGGACTTCGGATATAAACAGGGGAGATGCTGCCCGAATTTCGACAGCTTTTACAAGGAATTAATTTGAGGGCTTAAGACAAGCATATGACGATAAGCCTAACGATAATATGAATTCTCTTGAATGTAGATTTACGAGCTTGGGAGGATAAGTGTTAAATAGTTAAAGTTAAGGCGACCGAAAAGGTATGTTAAGGCTAAACCTTTTCTTTCTAAAGGCATGATTCCTTTCTTATGAACCTATACGTGTTTTCCATAATGTCCTTGTTTCCAAAAGCTAGAGATTTATGATTCTTAGAGTTCTTATGATGCTAAAGATAAGTATGTTTTATGATGATAATGTTGATGATGATGATCCTATTTCTACAAATTCTAAAGTTTATGGTTTTTATTATATCATGAGATTGTTGAGCATATTTCATGATTTCCTTGATTTTACATGATTTTCTTGATTTTACTTATTGTTGTTGATCTCACCTCATGATAATTGTTCCTTCGGGGTGAGATATAGCGATGGTGATTGTTCCATAATATAAATCGGAGGTTACCGACCTTATGTCACTCCGATAGAGTCGTAGCTTTTATTTGGGCTCTCATGCATGCTACTTATATTATATATGTATATGATATATAAATGTATATAGGGGATATGGGGAAAGGTGAGGCGTTATATACGCATAACCACCTAATCAGTTGGTATATTATGATATTGTCCCAGACGCGGCAATATATATATATATATAATGATGATATGATATATGGATCGGGCTACACGTTCTAAAGCAATATAAAATATTTATGGATCGGGTTGCACGTTCCGCAGCACTATTATTTATATATATATATATATATATATATATATATGAGGAATGTTTTTTTTTTAAGAAAGCTAAGCATGCATGGTATCCGCCTAATGAGGCAATCAGATGTACAGGTTATCTTTATCTCATGTTATGTTCTATATTTCTTATTATGTTGTTATTCATGCCTTACATACACAGTACATTGTTCGTACTGACGTCCTTTCTTGTGGACGCTGCGTTCATACTCGCAGGTAGACAGGTACACGGATTTGACCCGTAGGTAATTTATCAGCGGATTCTCAGGAGCACTCCACTTACTTCGGAGCTGCAGTCTATTGGTATTGGTCCTTATGGTCACATGTATTCTATGTAGAGCCTTGTAGACATGTGTGTATAGTTAGACATTTCGTAATCCTACCGGTCCATATCATTGTATAACATTTTAGTAGCCTTGTCGGCTGGTGATGATGGACATAACTGTTGAAGATTATATAGAGATGTGTCGTTATATTGTGATTTATATCCTTACAGATCATGATATCCAAGAGCTATCTTTATGGTCCACCCAGAAATGTTTATGAGATGTATGTTTAAAGGTGCTCGGTGTATTAGCTCCGGGTGCCCGTTATGGCCCTCTGGTTGGGTCGTGACAGTATTGGCATTAATTTGCTCCTAGAGTTCAATTCGGGTATTGCTATTTAGGGTAAAGTTTGTCTTATGTATTCCCTAACAGTCAGGTGGTGTCCTTTTCACAAAATTAAATAGCAGTCCATTTAAAAGATCTCAAGGCACTTAAGTCACCTCTATTTCCAAATCAACAATTTGATATGGTGAATTGAATGTCATTACCAATGGTTACAAAAATCATTATATACTAAAATATATATTTTTTTAAAAACATAATAGTTTCCACATCCACGGTATAATCAGAGTGAGGCTTTTGTTACCGGCAAACGCTTCTGCAAAGACGACCCTCTCGAGCTTTCGGTCATTTCCGTCAGTGACCATACTAGACGAAAGAAAGGCAGATAGTGCAATTTCTTCAAATTAAACCCAATGATTGACTAGGCCCAAGCCCAACTTGAACAAACAAATTAAATCGTTTTTCTATGCGGAGTGCCCCTCAAATGCACTGGTCTATAATTTTTGCCCCTTTTGCCTAATACCATGAGGTTTAGGGTTCGAGCCCCGGCTCAGTATAAAAAAAAAGACAGTTTCGCAAGGTAGAGTTTCGTAGCGAAGTTAGGCCTTAAGGCAGAGTTTTACCTTCTAGTATTCAAAACTCTGCCTTAAGGTAGAGTTTTGGCATTTCTGAAGGCAAAAATCTACCTTGGTAGAGTTTCAAACTCTGCCTAAAAGTAGCAAAACTCTGCCTTGTGAATCCAAACTCTACGTTGCGATTTTTTTTTTTAAAAAAAAAATTGACTGAGCGGGGTTCGAACCCGAAACCAAAGAGTTCTAACGAAGGCCAAAAATCAAAGACCACCAATTTAATGGGCAAAAATTTGAAGATCACCTCAAAATAAGGGCATTCCTACGAATTTCTGAAATTAAACCCGAATGATTGAGTGGGCCCAAGCCCAAGTTGAACAAACAAATTAAATACGGAATTGACATGTACATACAATCCTTATATAGAATTGACATATTTTTGGCCCAAAATATATTTAGTAAATGCAGGCCTTAAAATAATGGCATTCTATAGCCAAACTTAGATTCAACACCTAGAATCATGGTGAGTAGAATATTTTTTTTCCTTAAATCATGCTGAGTAAAATGTTTTTCCCATAATATCACACAATATTAGGCAAAAGCCTAACTCGACAGCTTTCTTTTTTTTCTGAAACTATTATTAGGGTTTTGCCCTGATATTTTACTATATTTGAGTTTTATTTTTCTCTAGAAGGAAAGTCAAAGTATAGCCATAATAGCTTTACTTTTTCTGAAAGGAAAATATAATTCTTTTCCATATTTGGCTAGTCCTTTTCTTGGAGGAAAAGGTTTTGGACCTCGATAAATTGAAGAATCTCTCTCATACAACATAACACAATAACATCCGCAATGTAGTTCTTAAAGATTTTTGTTTATGGGGAGATTATTCTCTTAATAGTTTGAGATTATTCTCTTAATAGTTTTGCACATTTATTTTAGTTTTTTATATGTAGGCCAGTTGGCCAGATCATATAATAATATTATGCTTATTTTAGTATAGTTCTTTTTGTCGGCTAATTTATTGATGTTCAAGGTTTGCAAATTATTAGCTTTCGCATGACGTCCTGATTATTTTGATCCCAACAAATGGTATCAGAGCCAAGTTCAGCCAATGTTTCAACAAGTGGTATCAGCGCCAAGTTTAGTCGATGGTTGAAAGAGATTGAAGATAGGTTCAATGCAGATTCAAATCAAGCTGCAACGCTAATTTCAATATAATGAAGATTTTATCCGGACTACTACATGTGGAGAAGAAGTTTCAACTATATTTTCAACACTCCTGCTACTGCATCTTTAAAAATAAAAATAAAATATTTTTTAAACCATTTTCACCAATAATATTTTTAACATATTTTTAACATAGCAAGCAGCAGTGATGAAGATTATGTGAAGAAGAGGGATTGAGTTTTGTCAAGAAAATTC
Source organism: Lycium barbarum (assembly GCF_019175385.1). Taxonomy (NCBI): domain Eukaryota; kingdom Viridiplantae; phylum Streptophyta; class Magnoliopsida; order Solanales; family Solanaceae; genus Lycium; species Lycium barbarum. Next base: position 69,539,458 of record NC_083347.1, on the reverse strand, counting down.
AGGCCAAAAGGGGAGATTTGATAGGGTTTTGCCCTAATTTTCTTACCATATTTGAGTTTTACTTTTCTCTAGAAGAAAAGTCAAAGTATAACCATAACCGCTTTACTTTTCCTGAAAGGAAAATATAATTCTCTTCTATATTAGGCTAGTCCTTTTCTTGGAAGAAAAGATTTTAGACCTCTATAAATTGAAAAATCTCTCTCATACAACAGAACACAATAGCTTCCACAATGTAGTCCTTAAAGAATTTTGTTTAGGGGGAGATTATTCTCTCAATAGTTTTATACTTTTATTTTAGTTTTTCATATGTAGGCCAGTTGGTCAAATCATATAATAATATTATGCTTATTTTAGTATAGTTCTTTTTGTTGTCTTATTTATCGACGTTCGAGGTTTGCAAATTATTAGCTTTCACATGACGCCCTGATTATTTCGATCCCAACACTCATCTGGATCGTGCTTATCTCCATTATTTTTTGTTGTTTTCTTCTTGCTCTGCTCTGTATTAGTATTACTACTTACAATTTAATGAAACTACGTTGGTACCTAAAGAAGCCATCAACTGCTTGGTTGTCTTTCATCTATTCTCCTTAAAATATTATAAGAAGTTGATTATTATATTGTATATATTGTGTGATATACATTCTATAATTTTAATGTATTTTCATCATATATACAAATCAATACTAATTAAACTAATTAATTGTTAGGTGTAAAAAAGAATATAATGTCCTGTATATTTTTATAATATCTCTAAAGCTAGGGATTCCATTATTTTGTTTCCCTTATTAAACTTTTTTTAATTAGATGTATACAAATTTGTTAGGTGAATGTGGACCAATGTATATTTTTAACTATCTAATAAGCATGAGTCCTTTGGACGACCAAGGGTAATTCAGTAAATGTGACTTTGGTCACCAGGAGTATTTTTGGTATTTACAAATGGTAAAATAATAACTTTGATACTAGATTTTTCCTCTATCTACGTGTTGCTTTTATTCCGAAGTACACTCCAAAATTCTAGAATGATCGATGACTTCTTTCATTTCTCTTATTGCAGTCCTCAATCAAAAATCATCCATATCTCCGATGATACCTCCGTGAATCACCCCATCTCCATCTGATGAGTGTTAGTTTATTTTCTATTATTTTGAATAATTTCTCGGTAGAATTTTACATGCATGTATTGATTGTACCTGATTTGCAATTGTCTTTTGCTACCAACTAATCACGAGTTAAAGGTTTTACCAACAAATTGTTGCTGGAAGATTGGGTCCTATTTTCTCACTTTCTCTTCCCCTCTTTTTCTTTAAATTTTTATAATGTGATCATTTTATAGTTAAGGTCATTGAAATGGACTATGCATCCAAGATGTTTGATAATATGCCTAACTCATCTTATTTGGAGTAATGGAGTCTACAATTTTTTTTTACAGGTTTGCCGTTAGCAGATTTGTGCTTTTTTATGCTCCGCAAGCCAGAATTAATAGCTTTGAGAAATTTCTTAAATTAGCCTTATGGAATTGATCATTTGAAAAACCTGTAATTGTATTGCTTCAAGGATATTAGTTGTTCCTTCTGTGAGTTATCTCTACAAGGATTTAACTTTATTAGCTGATTCTAAACATATTTGAGCTTACGGCCTGGTGTAATTGTGATTCTAATCTATTATCAAGGTATTGTAGACTTTGCATATCAATCCAAGTAGCAGTCATTGTGACGAAGGTTGCTCTGCACTAGAAATATGTTAGCAAACAACGATAATTGAAATTATCTTCCTAAAACTTGAATTTGTAGACATTAGGTTGTTTGAGTTATTTCTGAAAGATATTTTTTAGTTTAGCAATTCTTATCCCATAGCTATTTCAGGCTTTCGAATTTGGGCATTGTGTGGAAATTTGTTTCCGCTCCATAGAAATTCATTCCTCTTTCCTTTTCGTTTCCAATTTTGAAAATTTTGAACACTTGAAAGTCTTTAACAGTTAGTGCGTGTTTTTAGTGTACATAAAAATGGTGACATCGGGGGGTCAAATGGAGAAGATGAAGCTACGTCTGTATCATATGAACACTGATCTCATACTAGTCACACAGTCTGATACTCTTTGTAAAGTGTCTCTCACTTGAATTTTCCTTATTTTATTGATATTTTTGAGTTTATTTTTTTGCCCTCTAGCATCCTACTTACACACTGATACCTGTTATGTTTGGATTTGCAGTTTGATGTTTCCCGCTTTGGTGGTAAGTGTTTCTTTATTGTTCCTGCTATTTTACTTTATGGACTGTGATTTATTATGTTTGAGTTTATGTCTATAGGTTTGTTTTATTTGTTGAATGATATAGAGTCTGGAACTGGTGTCTGTTGTTATGACGGCTTGCAAATTGGCAAAATGTCATCAAATTAAGGCTGTTTAGAGTGAATGTGGTAAAGAGAATTGAAAATCGAAGTTAATGAAGTAATCTTTTTCCTTTTTTCTCTACAGAGAAGGAAGAAGATTCAGTCTACCGTCTGAAAATTATAGTACTAATTTTATCTCTTACCTTTTTGCTGTGGGATGTGAGGTCATATTTGCTCAGACATAGATCTTGAAATTGTAACAATAGCTTGTTAACAAAGAAGAGATTCAACCGATTATCTCGGACCTAAACCAATGTATCAATGGTGATTTTCTAATCTCGCAGAACAGAATGTGATATGATGAGATAGAATGCAATAGAGTGTCTAAATAAGGTGAAACGATTTATTAACATTTAAAAAATATTAATGAAGAGAGTGCTGCTTGATCTATCTATTTTGGTTGGAAAGAAAAAGTAAATCTTTTAGAGGTGTTCACTAGGGTATCAAAAGATTAAGCATTTACACACTGTCGACTTCTCAAGGCCTATCAGTCTGCTTTTATATATTTGGAACTTTGTTAATGCATTATATATTCTACAGGTATGACACCAATTCGCAAAAATATAGATTCATTTTATAGCTATCTCTTTGTCCAACGTCGAATGTTTATGTTGGACTTCTAACAACGTATTGATGCCAAACAAAGAGAAAGAGCCAAGGACTGTTAATTTTTTCTAGCAAGAATCACGAGGTTACCAACAAAACTGAATAAATAAGTACTCTAGTTCCTATTTCCCACTGACCTTTGTATTAGCTTAATTCAAACGAAAGGGGATTCCACCAAACCATTTCCACTAGGACCAATTGCAATATTCAGGTTGAGTCTGTGTATAATTATACAAACCACATATGACTATTGAACAATCATCTGATGCACGAGTTGCATATATATAATTGTTATGTTACATGATAACATACACTAAAAGGGCCGTGATGCTTATACAACAGAGAAGCTTAGAAGGGGGATAATGGAATTATGTGATTGGGTCTTCCAAAGGCAAAGAAATGATTTGTTTTTAGTAACTGATCTTATAAACTCAGGGAATAACATCGCATTGCATTCATGTAGTCTTTGTCGATGCCAAAAAAAAAATTAATTGTTATAGATAGTGAATTAAGTGCACACAGTTCAAGTTGAACAAATGTCCTTATCCTGCTTGAAAAGATGGGACTTATGGTGAATGTAAATTCCAATTTTGTGATGATATATGAAATGTTTTCTCATCAAAATTCTTCTTTCTGCTCCATTGGTCCTTTGTGGTGTATGATCATGTTGCTTTTACTGGGGTATGAAATAAGGTCAAACAAGAATATTTCAGTAGATAAAGTTGAAGGAAATATAAAATTACGATAGCTTTGTCTAATCTCAATTCTTGCAATTAGCAGGGAAGGGAGGCCATCCATTTGAAGTGATGCACTCGGCCCTTACTGGAGTAGTGCAGTTTTCCTTCCTACCTCCCGCAACAAGACTTAATAAGCTAGAAAATACTGTGGTCCTTAAGAATAAGCTGCAACTGAAGTGTATGTATCTGGACAATGAGGATTCACAACTATTGTGGCGGGTGTAGCGGTAATGATACTACCGGTAAGTAATCTTGACCCCACTAAAGTCTTGTAGATATATATAGAGCATTAATGATATTCTTCATATTTATGCATTTAGTGTTTATAGTTACTGGTGCACCGGAGAATAGTGAATCTACTCATTTTTTTCTATAAAGATATCAACTCAATGTTTTCCATCATTTAAAGAAAATTTTGTTTTCTGCACAGTGCAATAATAACATACGACATTTAAAGTGGGTTTAGTATGACTTAGATCCAGATTGTTCACGTGTTCCCTTTTTCTTTTTCGTGACAATATTCACTCCCCTTTTACAATTTTTGAGTTTAGAAATGGTTTTCCGCAGATTTGTCCCATTTGACGCCATTGAGAAGTATATAACGAGTATAATGTGTCCGTTTAGTGCGATCCACTGGAAGAATAAAATGCTATCTTTAAAACATTGCTACCAATAGTCTACCCAACATTGAACAACATTTTTTTTTTTAGTTTGTAGCCCAGAATCACTTGAAAATGTTGAAAGGAAATTAGTGTTGTGTGCTTATGAGTCTTCAGACATATTTAATTTGGATGTGGACTGTTGTTGCTTCTTATGTATGGAGGATAAAGAATTATTTATCAACAGAAAACAAAGGATTATGTATGGAGATTGTTTACATTGATAGCTACTAAAATTATAAGTTATCTTTCCAATTAGATGTCTGGGAACATGATCAAATATTTGAATATATTTTAAATGTAGGAAGCACCAGGTATATACTCATTCTATGTTAGTAATCTAATTTCTCAATTTGCAGACAAGTATATACTCATCCTGTGTTAGTAATCTGATTTCTCAATTTGCTACCCTGCTTCATATTGATGAAAATGCATGGCATTCTAATTTAGTGTATCCACGTTCAGTCTTAGAGATAATGGTTTACCTTAAAAATTGACCTTCCTGTTTCACTATTTCAAAGTTCATTTGCCATCCTTCCTGTAGAGTCCGAAGCAGCAAAAGTACATTGTATTTTGGTTTATCTCCCCTGAATAATAAATGTCCAATAAATAATTGAAACTATGTTTAGCAAACATCCAGTGTCAAACAACACCTATCAGCTTTCAAAGTTACAGATCAATCAAACTCTTTTTTCTAGAAAACTTATAACAACAAAAGAATTCCTACTGGTTGAATTCCTTTTTAGTCATATCAAAAGGGTGACTAAGCAACAGTATTCCTAGGCACCATGTTGTAGCAGATACAGGAAGGGGAAAAAACCAATTCAACTCTTTGTCTGGAGCTGGTTTCATAAACAATGTTATAGCAGATACAAGAAGGGGGAAAAACCAATTCAACTCTTTGTCTGGAGCTGGTTTCATAAACATATAGTTCCTTGCTAATCATCCATTATTTCACTCTTATAAGTGTTTCACAAAACACAGTTTTGCTTATCTTAACATCTATATTTGTGCATGGTTACACTGACAATGGATAACAATATTTACTACTAATCTATGTGTTCACTAAACTTTATTTTCTATTACTCTTTTATAAACTGAGTTACTGAATATTATGTTTCACAGGCTAGCAGATGTTGCTTTCTTGGATCATTTTCTAGACCTCTCATCCCATTCAAAACACTATATGTATATACTTCGGCTGATAATTTTCTAAACGTTCCTCTGCCCATTTTCAAAGAGTACACCATCTCTGGTCCATTAATCTTACAAGGGGACTGCAGACAAATTCATGAAATGCAAAATTTGTAGATGAACTATGATTATGACTTTGAAATTAAAGTGTACTGACTTTGAAATTAAAGTGTACTCCTTTGCTTATTTATGTTACCAAGAGAAACCCTTTCATCCATTTTTAATTGGTGCTTTATGTATTTATTAAAAGAATCGTGCTAATAGCTTTTACTATTTTTTAGAGACGACTTAAGGCTCCTTAGATTTGACTTTTGCTTGATAGATAGCTATTTCTTATAAGACATGAAGCATATGTGGAAACAGAGAACAACAAAGGATGCAGGGTGCTTGAACAAGCTTTAGATGAGCCCAAAATTAGTTGATGTTGGTAAGACAATGCCTAGATGTAAAAACACCTGGTGTCATTAGCCACCCAGTATATTCAAGGCGTACTCTGTAAAATAGCAAATGCAAGCTGTGCTCAAATTTGTGAAGTTGGCTGCTCCGGGTACTTCTTTAGTTCCTTGGTATATTTTTATAGACTAATAGGCTGATTAGGTGTTAAACTAACTTTGAAATGAATTCTATGATTTTCTTTATGGAAGAAGAGTTTAGTAGCTCTTAACTTCCTAATTTAGCTTAGGGTTTGGATAGAAGAGTCGATCTCCTAAGTAAGCATCTTAAGACATTCTTTGAAGCTATATTGGCAAAAGGTGATTCTTTCTTTATAGCCCACATATCTGTTGTACCTCTGCAGAAACGAGTTTTAATTTAGTACAGTTTGTTTCTAGCATCTTTATATTTTATCAAAAATAAACGATACAAACAAATAATAATATTAGCTTAATATCAACTATTTGATCCCATTTACGTGTCTACTATGATAAACAGTGGAAGCAAGACCAGTAGCTCGAGAGGTGGTGGGCAAACAAACAGGACGTACTACAATACAATACCCATGGATGCATCCCATTTTCTTATCTTGATTAGCCTCTGAACAACTACAAGGTTCTCCATATTTTATGTCATCTTCTTTCTTTTAAGTTCTATGTCATCTAATGGCATAAACCCGAATGTTAACCTGTAGAATAGTCCTCCTGGATACTTTCTTCATATGTGCAGTGAGTTGCTATTATGATCTTGTGCTCAGCAAATGGAGTAAAAACCTATTTTTTTCATTTGTACCTCTTTTAGATCAGATTTATATTTTTTAGTTTGCAGGTTGTGTTTCAACTCCAACAAAGACAGTCTGTTAAAGAAGCACTTAATGCAGTTGAAAACATAGCAGATCAAATTGTTAGCCTTTCTTTGATATGCCCTTCCATGATCTCGATATTTACCTATTACCAGTATGTATTACAGTTTGCTGCATTATACAACTACTTGAATTTCTGGACTTTGCTGATAATGCTATAAACACCTTTGGCTTCTTAAAAGAAAACCTCTTGAATGAGCTTTGACCACTTAGTTTAAATTATTATCTATGAAATTTATGATTTCTAAAGAATGGTACAGCTGGAGAGCAAAAAGAAAGTGAAATAGTACCAAACATCTGCGACTGGGGGATTTCATTCATTCACTATAGTTGTGTTACTGAAAATGTGATGTAGGCAGCTATGGCCTATGTGTTGTCTGGGAAAGACATATTGTGAAGGCTTACATTTTCACTGTTGATTTTTTGTCATCTTTCTTGACAGAGGCTTCCTCCAACCTTGTGTTTCTTGAAACCGAAAAAGGTTAGAGTGGCTAAGGCAGGGGTGAAAGATGATCTACCGAAGCTTGGAGAAAAAAGATATCTTATACTGAAGCCTTGAAATAGTCCTTACACTCAAAAGTGGATATTCATTATCTTTTAGATGAAGCTTGGAGAAAAAAGATATCTTATACTGAAGCTTTGAAATAGTCCATACACTCAAAAGTGGATATTCATTATCTTTTAGATATTTGGTAAAGTTTTATCTCTCAATGCATGAAAGTAGTATCAAGTGTTATTATGTTTTGTACATTTAATTAGTGTGTCAATACACTTGAATTGAGTGTGGGAATATTTTTGTCGGTTGAACTTTTTGGTAATCTTATAGCTGTGCATACAACACAAACAATGAGTAGCACAGTCACCCGTGCTATGCACGGGCACCACCCATCTAGTCAATGTAAAATCATAAAGATACTAATGCAAACAAATGTGTACCAATTTATTAGACGAATAAAGACTGATGTTTTCCAATACAAAATGTATACCAATTTATTAGGTGAATACTGACCAATGAATACCAATTTCGGCTCAAACAGATGTATACAAATTTGTTAGGTGAATACAGATCAATGTATACCAATGTAAAATTATAAAATACTAAACGAACTAATGTATACCAATTAGGTGGATACAGACTGAGTTTGTAGGTGGTGAATTTAGAGGAACACTAAGAATAATCATGATTTTTCAGTTGGTGACCTTTTGGATTTTTTTGACAAAGATTTCAAAGGGATCTTTGCAAGAACTATATGAAGACAATGAAAAGGACTCCTTTTCTGGTCCTCTCAGAACGGAAAATCACAAGATTTCCAGCATCAAAAGTATTGGTTTCCTCACCAGGGGACGCCCCTGTTCCGGTAAAAACTCATGCTTTGGCCTTGGGAAACAAAAAATTTCCAATTTTTGTTTTATTTTGCAAATTTTGAATTTTTATGAATGATCCATTGCCAAGCTAAACTTCATCTTTAGGTACCCAAATAGAACTTCATCCACCCGTCAATACCCCTAAATACCTTTCTTCACCCGTAAATCATTTTGGTCGCTGGCAAAAGAAAATATCCAAGTTTAGGAGAGATTTTAGGAGAATAGCGTGAGTCCTCTCCATCGAACTGCTATGAGAGATTCACAAATCTAAAAGGAGAGATTTTAGAAGAATAAATGAGAGGGGTAAATTGTAGGAGAGAGAATGAGATTGAAAAGATACGTGTAGCTATTTTAAAGGGCAGATTTATGGGTTAGGAGTACAAGTTTAATGGCCCAAAACGTATGAAATGGCCATGCACCGCTAATTTTTTAAACCATGATTAATTTACGCCTTGTGTGTATCTTACTTGATTCACCGTGCCAAACCACGTCCACAACATAATTAGAGTGAGGCTTTGGTTACCGGCAAACGCTTCTCCAAAGGCGACCCTCTCGAGTTTCCAGCCATTTCCTTCGTTAACCAGACCAAACGAAAGAAATATAGACCGTGCAATTTCTTCAAATTAAACCCAATGATTGACTAGGCCCAAACCCAACTTGAACAAGCAAATTAAACTCAATAATTAATTGGGCCCAAGCCCAAGTTGAAGAAACAAATTAAACCCCAATTACTATCCCCTAAAATACACCCCCTTTGCCACGAAGTGTATCCCAACTTTCTGCAGTTCCGTTCTACTCCGCAGCCATGCCTAAGCATTATAGGCCTGCAGTAAGTTTCTACCATTTTCTTTTGCACTATTATTCTTCATTACTTAGGGACTGTTTGGTATCAAGAAAAATGTTTTCCATGAAAAATCTTTTCTTGGAAAAAAGTTTTCCTCAAAAATAAATGGTTTTCCTCACGAATTTTTCACTTTTTTACTTGAAGTTGTATATGGAATTTGGGAAACACCTAAAAGGGACAAATTCTGGTTAACGAATGTAGTTTTATATGTTGCATAAAATAATAAGGATTGGAGTTAACGAACGTGGTTTGGACAGAGGAAGAAAATTATAAGGATAGAAAATTATAAGGATGGCAAATTCAGGTAAATTAGTTAAGTTGGGTGGTTTTGCTAGTCTTTAGAATTGGGGTATAAATCATATTTCATGATTTTTAGGAAAAATAATCAAAAATTATTTGCAAAAACTATAACCAAACACAACTCCATTTTCAACTCCAACTTCAAGAATTCCAAAAAAGAGTTTTTTGTTTTTTGTTTTTATGGCCTAACACTACTTATTTTCTTGTGTTTGGTTTGTAAGCAGAAAATATTGTTCCAAAAGCGTTTGTATATAATCTAGGCAGAAAGGAATCAATGTGGAACTTATTTTCCTCATTTTTTAAGGAACTTGTTTTTCCCAAAGAAAATGTTTTCCAAAAATTGTGACCAACCAAACATGGGAAAATTGGAAAACATTTTAGTGAAAATCTTTTTGTCCATACCAAACACATCCTTAGGTTTCGCCCTTTTCAAATTGGATATAATTTTGTTTTTTCTTTCTTCAGGGAAAGAAAAAGGAAGGAAATGCAGCTAGATATATTACAAGATCACAAGCTGTTAAATACCTTCAAGTCAGTTTATCACTCTTCAGGTCTCTTTCCCTTTTCTCTCTATTTATCCTTTTTTATGTCTATGCTTAATTACTTTTTGTGGTAGTAGCTTATATTTTTAACACGTGGAGAAGTTCTTGTGGTCCGGTATTAGAATGCTCCTCTATTAAAAAAATATGATTTTGTTGAAATTATACTGTTTAAATAGGGAAAAATGATTTTTTGGGGTTATATAAGCTGTTGAATCCCCTTGACATAAGAAGAAATTCCAGTGAAGTGGCAAAGGGGTTTGAAAAATTTGAATCCCCTCGTAAAATTTCCTGGCTCCGCCACTAGTTGTTTTTTCTTTTTGAGGTATAAGCTTTTTGGTGTCTTTATTAGTATGCAGTTATTAATGTCAAAATGTTTCAGAATTTAGATGGCCGTTTGGACATAAAAAAAAAAGTGAAATTTGAAAAAAAAGTAGTACTTGGAAAAAGGTTGAAAAATGGTATTTGGAATTGGAGTTGTGTTTCATGAACACCACATGGAAAAATGTTGAATTTTTGTGAGTGATTTTGGAGTGAAAAATGTGAACAAGTTTTTGGAGTTTTTCGAATTCCGGAAAATTGTAACAATTCTATGTCGAAACATGATTCCCGAATACAATTTCGGGAAAAAGTCAAAATTATCCATGGACAAACGGACCCTAATTTGCATGGAGGGGATTTTGGGGCCACTCAATAAACAATTCCTCGATTCTGAACTAGTTGAAGTCGGTTATATGTGTCTGTTTTTAGCAGTACGCTCTACTAGGGCCTTCTTTAGGGAAGATCATTATGACCTTTTATTGTTCTCTGTGGATACAGGAAGCTATGCATCTTGAAAGGTATTTTCCCCCGTGAACCAAAGAAAAAGGTTAAAGGAAACCACCATACCTACTATCACACCAAAGATATTTTGTTCCTTAAACATGAGCCCTTACTTGAGAAGTTCAGAGAAATGCGAACATATGAGAAGAAGATCAAGAAAGCAGTCTCAAAGAAAAACCGGGATCTTGCTGAACGCCTGCTCACCCGCAAGCCCAGTTATACCCTTGACATGCTTATTCGAGAGAGGTTAGTTTATCCGATCATAGACATTATTGTTTTTCAAGTGAGCCAGCAGCATGCCTGGTACTTAACTACTATTGTTTATCACGATTGTTCTAGGTACCCTAAATTCATTGATGCACTTAGAGATTTGGATGACTGCCTTAGTATGGTACACTTGTTTGCTGCATTGCCTGCAGTAGAGAGAGAGAAGATATCGGTAAACCGTGTCCATAACTGCCGAAGGTGAAAAAGCATTTTTTCGGGTCTAGTTGGTACTGTTATTTGTTTACCTATACACATACTTATCGAACTTGCTTTTATCATGGGGTAGGTTGGGACATGAATGGCAGGCCTACATTTCTCGCACTCATAGACTAAGGAAAACATTTATATCAGTGAAAGGAATATATTACCAGGTATCATGACTTTGTAGTTCGTTTAATTCCCACGAATATGGTGATATATTTTTCTTAGCTTGATTTGCTAGTCGCTCTCTGCAGGCAGAAATAGATGGGCAGAAAACCACTTGGTTAACTCCACATGCGTTGCAACAAGTACTTCCTGATGACGTTGACTACAACATCATGCTGACTTTCTTGGAATTTTATGAGGCCAGTAACATTTGTATATATCATTATTTTGAATTGCTATTTGAGGTTTTTGTTGCTTGTAAGAGTAAAGCATTATTTGTTTGCACTTAATTGAGGTTTGAATCTGAATGGTTCAGACCTTAGGCAGTGCATTTAAGATTTAAGCACTAATTTGGTCTGAATAGGCCTTAATCATTAAGATCTTGAACAAAGTCTTAATATCATTAAGTATTTAGTGTGGATAATTTTCACCACCACTCTATCCACAATTACCAGCCGCCACCACTAACCACCTCTGCAATCACCACGACCACCATTGTCAATCGCCATTACCTTCGCCAACTAACAGCCACCACCAACCACCTCTACCATCACAACTACCACCGGCAACCACCACCGCTGCCAACCACTATTATCAGTCGCTACCAGACGTACCACCTCCAACACTAGTTAGTCGAAGTGGAGCGTCTAGATTATAAGTTCTTTTATCAAGGATTTACACTGGTAAAGTTGTATGCCTCTTTGAATTTGAAAAGGGAGAGCATTTTGCTTGCTTCCATCTCAGTGTTTCATAGATTTACAATGGTAGAGTTATATGCATATGTGTATTACGTACCTTTTCAAAAAGCAGTTGTATGCTATTTGTTGAATTTGAAGAGAGAGAGTATTTTCATGCTTCTGAGTTGATTTCTCCAATATTTTATTACCTGATTGGTTTTAAGTTTAACATGTTAAATTTCTCGAATGCAGACACTCCTAGCTTTTGTTAATTTCAAGCTTTACCATTCAAGTAATTTGAAGTATCCTCCCATTCTTGATCCTCGGCTTGAAGCTTTAGCTGCTGGTAAGATTTCATCATTTCCTTTTCACTTCAATTTTTATCAGCTGTTAACAAAGATTATCACAATTTTTGCAGATCTTTATGCATTATCTAGGTACTTCGACAACAGAGCCTCCATGACAGAGTCAAAAGCTACTAGCGTCTCTGAATCTGATGTCAGTAAGGAGCCAAACTATGACGAATCTGAACTTAGACTGGCTCAACTTCAACAACAGATTCCTTCCAATGAACCAGGTGCATTAATGCACCTTGTTCAAAATGCTGCAGAAACTGATGAGGATGATTCCGAAACCAGGGAATGCAAAACACTTTTCAAGGATGTCAAGTTCTTCTTAAGTCGTGAGGTGGAAGATTTTTCTTTTAAAGTGGAAGAATATATTTAAAATGGTGGATTTTCTAATAAGAAGAAACTTATATTTTCTTTTTGATAAAATATATATGAAGAATTATCTTTTTCTGCTTCTTCTTTCATTTCCAACTGTAGCAGGAAAAGAGAGTAGTGGTTTGTCATTCTGTGATAGTGTAGGAGCACTTTATGAAGGGAAGTTCAAAATAGAATTCTTACCTAGATGACATTCATAGTTAAAAATTGCAAAACCCAAAAGATTATGATCATTTAATTGCATCAACAAGGAAATTCAAAATGTTGTAGTTGTTTGTGACATCATTTTGGGATTGGCCATTTTCATTTCTAATGTAGCCCTATAGTTGATAGTTGATCTGGAGGAGGTGCTTGGCTGTGCCAGAAGTAAAACATGAGGGATCTATGTAGTCACTTTGACAAATTAATCTGGTTGTTATGCCTACCTACCATTACTGATTTTTATCGTTTCTTGTTTTGGATTAAATGCCTTGTTTTGCATATTCATCTTATGCGTATTCATTTCATTTATTCGATGAACTTTTCACATTTCATTTTTTCATGGAAGAATACAACAACAATCCAGTGAAATCCCACAACGTGGGGTCTGGGGAGGGTAGAATGTACGCAGACCTTACTCCTACCAAGGTAGGACGGCTGTTTCCGAGAGACCCTCGGCTCAATAAAAACATAAAAAGAGGTCAGATACGGCTAAGAGATTCAAAGCGATATGGAAATGAAGTAACGCAAGTGACACAGATAATGAACTTCTAAATTTGTAGCTTCTATGCAGCCCTTTTTTGCCCCTGTCCTTTCACTTATCATGCCGTTTTTAACCCACGGTTATTACTAAAATAATATTGTTGTGACCTTGGTGCATCCTTTTCTTGTCTCTCATGCTTAGGTTCCCAGAGAGTCACTGTTGTTTGTTATCCCTGCTTTTGGCGGTATCGTTTCTTGGGATGGAGAAGGGGCACCATTTAAAGAGACTGACCAGAGTATTACTCATCAGGTAAGGTTTTACGAAATTCAGAAATAAACCAAGTCTGAAAACAGTTCTCGGAATCTTGTTTTAACATGCATCTTGTGAAACTGTACATGGGATACATATTGTTGATACTTCTCCTTGTGTTATCAGCCATGAATAATGGTTTTTATGTTTTGATTTCAAAATCAATATTAAATAATGTATTTTACTCATTAAAAATAAAAAAAAAAATGTATTTTACTCATTAGCTCAAAACCCTCCTTTAATGTTCACATGTAGAAAAATAACTTCACATCTTTCAGGTTTCTGCCTTCTCTAGAATTTACTTATAAAAAGAGAGTTGTTACCATTTCATAGTAACACTAATTTGGAGTTGCACTTCTAAAGTGGGTGTTGTGGCTTTGCTTGATACACGTTGTAAGAGCAAAATTTTGACATAAAAAATATAGTAAGTTGCATCTAAGGGTCATGCCAATGGGTCAGATGGTGATGGTGATGGTGGTGGTGGTGATGGTGATGGTGATGGTGGTGGTGGTGGTGCCGGTGGTACCTAGGTGGAAATTGTGAAAGAAAGTGAAGGGGAAGCAACGAGGTAGAGGAGTCAGTCGTCGGCATAAGTTACATATGTACAGCTGACATTTACTTTGGTATTGCCAAAATGGATTGTGCCATTCGATCGTCAAGCTTAATTCTGCGGGAAGAATATTATATAGCTGCTGATATGTTATATGACGCTGCGACTTTTTCGTGCTGCTTTTCTCTTGTATATTTTATTATACCAAAATTGACCATATGAGGTGACAAGAAGCTGGGTATAAAACATTTTACTATTTGTCACAGCTTGAATAAAATGAAAATAGGATAGTGTTTTAGGATGTTCCTGATTAAAAGTTTGGTTAAGATGTCCAGTATCTAATGCTAGGGGAAGACATCCAATTGTGTAATGTGTAGCGTTAATAATGGAAGTCTTGTGCTTAGGGCAAGTGTTCTCAAACAAATATTGAAACATTCTTTTAGTTTTACATTCCTTGTGAAATATTTGGTTCTTGTATTGTGTTCATATCATCATATGCTTGTGCAGATTGTTGATCGGCCAACTCAGGACCACAAATTCCTTTCCCGAGAATATGTCCAGCCACAGTGGATTTATGATTGTGTTAATGCACGCATCCTTTTACCAGTTGAGGAATATGTCGTGGGAAGGTATGCTTTAAGATATTGTCGTCTGCCTTAGGTTTCTACTATTTATTTGCTAAAAATAAAAGTCAACTAAACAGTGCAATGAATGCTAACATTGTCAACAGGATTCCTCCGCCACACTTATCACCTTTTGTTGATAATGAGGCAGAAGGCTATGTTCCTGAATATGCAGAGACCATCAAGCGTCTACAGGCAGCTGCAAGAAAAGAAGTGCTTCCAATGCCTGGGGTGGGCAAAGACGATTTGGACGACCCTCAAAATTTACTTGTGAAAGGCGTCATTGACCGTGCTGAAGCTATTGAAGCTGCTCAGAAAAAGCGGAAGGTACAGTTTAGATGAGGGAATCCGAGAAGAAGATTATATGTTTTGATTTACCTGTAAAAGAAACAATTCCCTGGTGATGTATTTTAAAAATTCTTGAGCTGCATTTGCCTGAAATCCCGACTAATTTTTATGTCTCCCCTAGAAGAGCAGTAGCATTTTGCACTTGCCTAATAATGTTTTAATACTAGAGACCTATATCTAATAGCTTTCCTTTCGTTAGTACTTTAGTGCTACACATTTTTTGCAGCCTAACAGAATTTGGATGGTGCAGATGTCGGTTCTTCAGAAGCAGTATCATGATGAACTGAAAGAAGAACTTCATAGTACCCAAATTTCTGCTGCTTCAGATGAAAATAAGGAGTGCGTTTCTGAGCACATTGATACTGAAGAAGATTCTCTTCCAGATTTAAGTCAAAGTTCCAAGGATGCAGACAGCATGTCCCAGGTTGTCATGTCACGGAAAAAGAGGAAGCTACTAAAAGCTATGGAGGTAATGTATTCGATGCTCTCATAGTTCCACGCAATGTTATTGTGTACTTTAGCATCTAGGTAGAGGTGCTTCTTTGGTTTTCTTAAAACAATTGATTAAAGAAGAAATTCCATTGAAAATGGTACTTTATTAGGTAAAGGTAACAGTTATTGGAGTTCCTAAACTATGCAATGTTACCTAGCATCATTTTGGAACTTACTGACGTATACTTTAGTATATCTTCCCAAGTACTTGTAGAAAGGTTCTTTAATCGAAGCAGACACCCTTGCAAACTCCCCTTGCATCATTTTCATTCATTATCTTTTGTTTCTCGTGAGGCTGATGGGAGACATATATCTTATTGCCCATGCATGTCACTTTGTACATTATTGAAGTTTCTTGATTCATGTATACAAATGTCTTGCAGATCGGCCAAGAGCGGAAACAAGCCAGTGTTGATCAGTTGAAAGAGAGGAAGAGAAAAATTGCACGAGGAAAGAAATAGGCAAAGCGACAAGTGCGTTGATCTGAAATTGTTCACTGTGCTGTTTATCGTGTTTTTTTTTTTTTTCCTTTTGGATTGTCAGTTCTATATTATTGTATATTAGCTTGTGTACTGCCAATAGGCTAAAATTTTGCTATCGTAGGTGTGTCATGTTTAGTATTTGTATGTCTTATACCGGTATCTTACGGTTTAATACATACACCTTTTTCCTGGACATGCAAAAAACTCCCTTTAGATACCTTCATTTTGCAGGTGACTGTCCACAAACTCCCATGTTTTTAAAGTGTTTTGGGCGTGAGATCAAGGGAGACCAAAAATATGTTATCGAACTGATTCTTGGTTTAATTGAACCATCATGTTTATATAAATTAACGTTTGTAACAATCAATTTATACAATATGAAATTAACTAAATAACAATCAACTCAATAATAAACAAGCTTTAATTCAAAGACCGTCAAATTTATAAACTTGGGTTGATTGACGACCCTAGTGAAATATCCAGCTACTCGTAGGAAATGAAATAAAAACACGAGCAATTTCATGTCAACTGGGAGAAACTGGAATGTTGACTAATTCCTATTCGACAAAAGGTTGGATTACGAGTTATGAAAATATTGTCATAAACCCAATACACGAAATTAGCATTGAAGTAATAAAAGGAAAAGCCAAGTTAAACAAGTATTCATTTTGGGGTACAAATCAATACTTGGTTGGATTCAACAAAATAAGGCGACAACTACTTCTATATAAACACAACACGAAAAGCTTTGAAGCTTAATTACAATCACGACATTTCAACCTGAGGCAAGAGTGTCAATGTAATAACTCGCCTGGTTGTTATTTAATACTTCGCAAACCCGAACCAAATCGAGGCCTAAGATCTTAAAAGAAAAGCCCTATGGGGTGTTTAAATGATTAATAGTTGGAAAAATCAGTTTCAGAAAGAGTTAAAAATCGTGGGCCTGGGCAGGATTAGGTTCGCCGCAGCGGCCTCGCTATAGCGAGCCTGATGCCCGCAGCGGACATCATGGTCCGGTGGACGCGTTTTCCCACACTTAGTTTTATATTTCACCCTCCTTTTTAATAAGAGACCCTTCAAGGCTGCTATTAGGTTTTACATTAAGAAAAACCCTTGACACCAAGAAAAAGAGGCTCCTCTAATATTCTTCACATCTTCTCCATCAATTATCATCTCTCACAGATTTCGGCTACAGGCTAGGGAGATAGATACTTCATGGAAGTTCGAATAGCTGCTCGTCATCGAGGAAGGTTACGGTTTACTTGAGTTAGACTTTGATTAGTGAGTCGTATATACGTATAGAATTGGCGGGAGAAAGCATGATTAGGTCTTCGGACATGGAGTTCGGGTGGATATACATATAGTTTAAGGGAAGTTGTGTAGGGTAACAACGAGTGTATAAATGGATACTAAGTTCTATAAATTGTTGATGTCTATGTGTTACTGATTGGGAGAGATCACTTGTCGCTATTAAGGAAGGTTACCCCGCAGGTTAGCATAACTATTTTGAGGTATATTTAGTTCTGCAGTAAATTGTTGAGCTATTTGCAATATTTGTACGGTTGTTCGTTCTTGTCAATAAAGGCGTTGTATTGAGTGAGTTGAAGCTAAGGCATAATAGTATTGCGCTCGTCCAGGGCATGTTCAATGATATTGAGTTTATTTATGAGCATCATTGCATATAATTTCTTGCATTTATTGAAAGCTGCATGGAGTGAAAGTCTGAGTAAATATCAGTTGTACTACCCGGTTTTATGGCTGAGTTGGGTTGAATAGGAGGTACTACTTGATAATCGATCATTGAAAGTGATGTGAATATATATATATATATATATAGATAAGGCACATTTGACTGGGGGTGAGGATGTGACCTAGATTAAAGACACATTTGACCGGGGGTGAGGATGTGGCCTAGTTGTGAGCTTGTGGTCCGAGATTCGTTCCGGAACGAGTGGTACATGGACACCATGGGTCCCATGCAGGTTATGACTATTGGACAAAGACACCAATTAGCATGTATGTACAGTTTGTGTATTGGGCCCTTGCATTGCATCATACATTCATATCCTCATGTTACATGTTGTCATTCTACTATAAATTGCATTATGCATCTCTTATAATTATGTTGGACTGTCTGAGGAGTTTTGATCATGCATGAAGGTGTTGGCGTAAGAATGAATTAGTAAGTTCCAGAATTTCTGTGTTAAATCTGATGGATTTAGAGGGTCACAGTGTTTGGTGAAAGTGTGAGAAGTACATTCCGTGGATGCATCATACCCTAGCGAGTGAACCAAATATAAAACTGTAAGGCTAATAATCAGAGAGTAGACGTTAATGGAATTGATGAGATAAGGATTAATTATTTGTCCCAAAGGAAATACGAAGTAGGACGATACTTAACTAGAGATGAGTTCGTACCGGTATAGTTATCTGTATTGGGAGTCTTGGGGGCGTACGTTGACTTATCTGTTTATCTTATTGATTTTATATTGTGCTGCATGAACTAGTCTTAGTCGACTTATGATGCTTACCAGTATGCGTGGTGTACTGATACTACTCTTGCTACATCCCTTTTGGGTGTAGATGTGTTGCAGGTTATTACTTGAAGTTTCTCTTAGTGGATTACCAGACATCTTCCTACAGCCTTGCTCATCTCATTCCAGGCAGAAGCTATGTCGTTTATTTTGATTTTTATTCTTGTGTAATAGGAGCTCTTGTACCTGTCTAGACTAGATCCCGGGAACTTTTCAGTTTTCTTGTATTGATGACAGAGTCCTTATGAATATTTATTTTTCAATTGTGATCATTAATTATAGTACTGGAAATAAAAATGTGTTTGAATATTGGGTTGGTTGGTAAGGCTTCGTCTACTAGGTAATAATACCGTAGGTACCCGCACGACCCGTAATTTGGGTCGTGACAGTCAACACGTAGTCTCAAGAAGAGCCAACTACCTATCAACAAAGAACCCGTCTTATCAAGTTTTATCATCAAGTTCTTCAGTTGTAATAGTTAGGTTCTAGTTGTGGTTCAATCTATTTACCTTTGTTAGAATTGTGTACTATCTACTAATTCGTATAGAGTAGTAAAGGACCTGTTGAGAGTCATTGAAGTGTTGCTTGCAGTTAACACTATTGCAGTGTAAGTAGGTAGAGACGGGACTGTTAGGAACAATTTTTTAGGTGTACAATTCGTTTTAACCTTAATCTGCTCGTGTTTTAGTTGTGTTTAAGAAAGTCCTATAAAAGAATAGATCGTGGTTTTTCTTTCCTCGAGTAAGGAGCTTTCCACGCAAAAACTCTTATGTTGATTTACTGTTCTGCAACTTTACCTTTGCATATTCGCTCTAAGAACCTGGTTCTTTGTGTGAATAGGTAGTACTCGATTCTAACAAATATCCCATAATTCAAGATCTTCTCCAATTACGAAGTCTTGCATCTTTGCATTCCACCAACCATAATATTTGCCATTGAAGCACAACGGTTTTATTGTTAATTGGTCTTCTTACCATCTTTAAATCTTTCAAGGTGCTAGTCTTGATTGAAAGATCTAAGCTTTGATACCAATTGTTATTCTAGCTGCAACATATGCACTCAAAGTACTAGGTTCATTGAGCATTTACGCAAGAAGGTAAATTTTGGAATAAGTAAAATCACCACAACAATTTTCACGGGAAAAACTCTTTGCTCAAGAGAGGAAAAACCACAACCTACCTCTTGTAGGATTTTCCAAGCTCTCCACTAAACTCAAAAAACTTTTAAGGTTACAAGGCCTTGTACACTTAAGGATTTTTTTCATACAGCCCCTACTCCAATTCTCTATTCTTCAATAATTCTCATAATTGTTGGCTCTCTCTTCAATGACTCTGTCCAGTCAATGAAGTCCCTTTACAATGCAACATCTACTACAAACACTAGGAATGTAAATAAGATCTTGCCTTGGAACCACAAGAACCTAACTACTATTAAAACTCAAGAACAGTATGATAAATCTTGATAGGAATAGGTTCATTGATGTTGTTCTAGTTGGCTCCCTCAAGACTTTTGGTGTTGACTCTACTTTCACTCTAGATGTCTATCTCTTTGATTGTGGTCAAGCTCCAAAGCTTTTTGACGTGCTGTATTTATAGGAGTGAATGGACGTCCACAATTCTCCCAATCCATCCAAGACTTGTTTTCAATAATTGTACGAAAATCAATCTTTATTTGATATGGATTTCCTTCTTTCCTTCTTCTCGGGTATTTGACAAACCTTCTCCAATTTCTATGCTAATTCAATGTCTTCGATTTATGGTAATATTTGCATATCTTGAACTCTTGTTCCTTGTAAAATTGGAACGAGTCAAACTTGCCATTTTTCAAGTCTGCAAAAACAACTGCTTCTTCCAATCTCCAGTTCTTCTTCTAAGGACAAGTTCCACTTCAGTTTTAACTACTTTACCAGCTTCTTTTAGGGATCTATTAAGGATCTAGTTCTTCTACGTCTTCCATCGTTCTTTCTTGTATTCACTTGTACAAAGTTTGTCAATCATCAAAACTTTATTCAAGACCTGAATTATTATTATTGTGACCATAGCCTCTCAACAATGACATTTTCATATACTCCCGTAGTAGGGAAGATCACGAGTAACACCTGAGGATTGTGCTTTAAATTCTGAGGAAGCGGGAGCTTTTTGCTAAATTTTCCAAATATGAGTATATATATATATATATATATATATATATATATATATATATATATATATATAGATCTTATATACCTTTAGTGGTATCGGGCCCATACGCCACAATCGTGCTCTAGTCGATCACTTAACTCTGCGTCGCCGAAGACATCCAGGTGGCTGGGCATCACGATCACTCCCCTCATTGTAATGGCACTGAAGGTTGAACTCTCTTCATCGTGATTGCGCCTGCAATCATGCAGTTCACCAGATATTAGAAAATCGGGTACTCTAGATGAGTTTGAATGGTGCCCAATCACTCTTTAGCCCCTCGGGCCCAACTCAAATCATACCAATAAGTCCCAAATGGTATTATTGACTCATACAGCGCTTCAAGATACAGTTTGGTACACAAATACTCAAAAAGAGGGTTTAAGTTGTTACAAAGTATTACTTCCTTCGTCCCAATTTATGTTAATTGTGTTTAATTGGGCACAAGGTTAAAAAATAAAGGAAAGACTTTTAAAACATGTGTTCTAAATTACACCATAGTTATTAAAGTGGCTATAAATATGTCACGACCCAATTTACTAAGTCGTGCGGGTACCTACCTTTCCCGCGTCGGTAGGCGAATCCTTAACTCAACATTCACAAATAATATAAAATAGCGGAAGAAAGTAAAATAACATAATTCTCACAATATTATATAAATAAGTGCGGAAGTAAATGAAATCCACCTCAGTATCTGGTTTGGTCATGCAAGAGCATCTAAACTAAATACAATAATACATAAATAGTCTCAAAATCATGTCTCAGAATGAAAAGCAAGACATAATAATAGGAAGAGTCTTCGGGCAGCGAACGTCCTCATGGTCACCCTGAAGAAACTCGAATCAACAATCCTCGAATATTAGCCACGTGGGGGTAGAAGTGGATCCAACCTGGTACTCTACATTCATAAAAGAATGCAGCAAGTATAGGTCAGTACAAACAACAAGTACTGGTAGGTATCATAGGCCGACTAAGACTAACTAACGTATATAAAGACAACAAAGCAAGAGAAACACGCAAAACA